>NW_026267452.1:54084-55999 GCF_000697945.3 Frankliniella occidentalis
GCCTTCTGCTTGGCGTGGTCCTACCCAGAAAGGGGGCCGAGTGCTGTCACGTGCGAGGCTACGTACCGGTGAGGCACTCGGGCGGACCACGGGCTCGATTGCCAACAACAATGGGCAGTTCAGAGGGGCGCAGACGCGGGTTAACAGTGGTACCAACAGAATGTAGGAAGATTGTGGCTGCCCGTCCCCCAATGAATTTTCCCTTTTATTTAACTATAAATATTGCGTTGGACGTTCCGATAAGTGGCTGTTAGCTGCCCGTTTTCGAATAAATTTCCCCAAATAAATTTTCCCTTCTAACCGGCCGTCTCCGAATGATTTTCCCTTCTATGGAGCACACCTTACTATTCAGCATCCTGACCTAGAGAAGAACAAGAGGAGCTCCGGAACGATATGTTGAGCGGGTCAGTGCGCGCCGACAACAACAGCAGCAGCAGCAGTTAGCACGACGCTGAGCGTGGGTGCGCTCCGACAGCAACAGCAACTGTTGTTGACAACAGTAGCAGCAGCAGCAGTCAGCACGACGCTGAGCGTGGGTGCACGCCGACAACAACTGTTGCTGCTGCTGGTGTTGTCGAAGCGCACTAGTGCGTAAGCTTACGCTCAGTGTCATTCTGACTGCTGTTGCTGTTGTTGTCGGGGCGCACCCACGCTCGGCGTGTGCTGGCCGCTGCTGTTGCTGTCGGAGCGCACCTACGCTCAGTGCTATTCTGACTACTGTTGCTGTTGTTGTAAGGGGCACACCCACGCTCGGCGTGTGCTGACCGCTGCTGTTGCTGTCGGAGCGCACCCAAGCTCAGCGTCGTGCTGACTGCTGCTGCTGCTGTTGTCCGGAGCGCACCCACGCTCAGCGTCGTGCTGACTGCTTCTGCTGTTGTCAACAACAGTTGCTGTTGCTGTCGGAGCGCACCCACGCTCAGCGTCGTGCTGACTGCTGCTGCTGCTGTCGGAGCGCACCGACCCGCTCAACATCGTTCCGGAGCTCCTCTTGTTCTCCTCTAGGTCAGGATGCTGAATAGAAAGGCGTGCTCAATAGAAGGGAAAATCATTCGGAGACGGCCGGTTAGAAGGGAAAATTTATTTGGGGAAATTTATTCGAAAACGGGCAGCTAACAGCCACTTATCGGAACGTCCAACGCAATATCGTTAAATAGAAGGGAAAATTCATTGGAGGACGGGCAGCCACAAATCTTCCTACATTCTGTTGGTACCACTGTTAACCCGCGTCTGCGCCCCTCTGAACTGCCCATTGTTGTTGGCAACCGAGCCCGCCGCCCGCCCGAGTGCCTCACCGGTACGTAGCCTCGCACGTGACAGCACTCGGCCCCCTTTCTGGGTAGGACCACGCCAAGCAGAAGGCATTTTTGGAGAAGTATGAAAACTGTCATCTCAGCAACGGTAGAGAAAGAAAGCCTGATATTATGAATCAGGCGTAGTCTTTGATGCAGGAGCAATGATTTAAAAACCCTAGCCGGAGCGATCAACGTCAGGACTAGCCGTAAACGTAAGTTAATCTGCCGTCTTCAAAGTGCATCTGAAGGTTAGCGGTGACGCATATTTATTCAATTTTGAGGAAAACCAGACTCGAGCGCCAATACATAAATACTGTTCAGGATTCTACTGAAAAATACCTTTCCGATGGTATACTTGAGTGACTCCAGAGCGAGGAGTCACTAAAGTAAACAATTACCCAGTAAGATGACCACTGAGCCACTGCGACACCATAGCTATGGTCTCGCAGGAACCCAATGGCATGCTATGCGGTCCGGTCCGACAACTCACAGTCGAACTATAGTCGAACTATAGTCGAACTACAGTCCAGCTACAGTTATGCTACATTTAATCCACCGGTTGCGTAGTTCCTATGCTGCCTAAGATTTACAACCGAATAAATCGCCTCCTGCTAAGTTCACAG
>NW_026267452.1:56049-59371 GCF_000697945.3 Frankliniella occidentalis
ATTAGCAACTGATTTTGCTGTACACTGCAGCCAAATATCTAGAAAAGTTATGTTAATCAGATTAATTAAATGATCGACTAAAAAACTTCCTAATTACCGTGGTAAATTTCCTGTGCACTGAAAATTCCAAACAATTTGTCTATTAGAAATATTTCAAAGTTCAGAATGCTGATCGTTCGCCAAGCTAGCTTGCTTAAATGGACACCGCCATAACATTCACGACAGGGAACGTGAACTTTTCAAAAATATAACTAACACAGCGTCAGATTAAGAGATCATTGATAATTTTTTCATATATGAAAAACGTATACATTTAGACGAATTGTATATTATATGTTAACACTCATAATCTTAAATGAGGTAAAAACATAATATATATTTTCAGTTATAGGTTGGCTGCATCAGTATACTTTCCGCCCCTTTTAAAACGAAATTATCACAAGGCGGAACTACACTCCCAGGCAACAATCAAAGCCGTGGCTGGCGCTCAGCGGCCGCGTTCAAAACGGCGTCTGTGTTGTATCTTTATACACGGTGGCACGATAGTATTATTTAAACGCGGCCACTATATCGACGCCAGGGCCCAAGCCAGGGCCAAATAATTTTTTGGATAGGGTTGTACAAAGCAACAGGCGATCGATTCCATTGGTTGAACTTTCCCGCGCAAATTTGTGACTGGCCGAAATTTACCTGGCTCGACTCAGCCTGCTGCTCAGCTCGTCATTTCCATGGAAACGCGTGGATGCAAACTCAAATTTCTCAAATTTCATCAGACAAAATTATACTAAACATATTTCAAAAAAATTCTTATTTTCTGCAGTATTTTTTATCCAAATTTTGTTAAAATCCCTTAGGCACGATTGGCTCTGCCATAAGGGGCCATCGTCAAGAATAGGACTAATAAAAATAAAAAACTTTCGGGCCTAAAAAAGTCAGCAAAAACAAAATGGTGCCCAATAGTCCAATATCAACAATGGGTTGACAACAAACGTAGTTGTTTTTCAACAACTTCTGTTGTTCTCGAACAACTGAGCTGTTGGTCAACAACTGAGCTGTTTTTTTAACAACTAATTTTTACAGTGTACAAATAGTGTCAGCAGTGTAGTTTTTAAGGTGACACAGGACTGAAACTTGAAAATTCGGGCCAAGAAACAGCTATTTCAAGTTTAAAATCGAGATGCGAATTAAATCGAAAAATTGCCCTTCTAAGTTAGTTCATGGTGGTTCTTTTAAGGTATAGTATGCTAACAGTTAACAGTTAGAAGTAACTGTGTGCGCAAGAAGCTTTTAAAAATTTCGCAACTTTAAATTTTTTTTCGCGCACACAATCACTAAACCTTAAAGGAACCGGAATTAACTTACTTATATTGCTTTGGAGAGCGTTTTTAGCCCACCCTTCTGCTTTGAAAACGCTATCCAGCGGGCTTACGCAAACGACCTCGTGTCTGTGTGTCTAGCTGTTCCACCAGAAGGAGATGAGCTAGAGACTTGAAATTTTCAGGGTATCGTAAGGTCCACTTCTAGAGAACGAAACGCCTACGGCAAATCCTGGCAACCAACCCTAAGGGTGTAAATGGGGGTACGCAAGGTTCAAAAATTATTCCAAAAAGTAATTTTTTTATGTTCTCCTAAGGGGTAACTCGTCAAAGTAGAGCCCTTTGGGCGAAAATTTCGTCCGTTTTGCTCTATCTCTAACCGTTTAGGCGCTAGAGGGTCTGTTTGAGACGAAAATAAGCTAAAAATTGCCATAGTGAACAAAAAGTTGTAGTTAAAGGCCTAAAAACCGCAAAATAGAAAGGAAACTCTCCCGCTACCCCCAAAAACGTTTTCTAAGCAGAAGGGTGGGTTGTAGTCGCGGTGCTTCACCGTTACATCCCTTTTTTGAGTCTGTGGGGCAAACTCAAAGACGACGGGTTTAAGCGGGCCTTCGGCCCGCTTCATCACTCGACCATGTTTCTCAGCAAATCGCAAGACAGAAATGGTCGAGCCGCAGGCCCGACCATCGCCGCCGGCAGGCCAAGCAGGCTCGGCCCCTGCCGAACGGAGTTGCCGGCGGAGCGAAGCGGAGTTTGCAACTTCGTTTGGCGGAAGGGCGGGCCTGCTTGTTTAATTTAAATTTGCATCTATATTTTAAACGCTAAATTGATGTTTTTTGTCAGTCTTAGTCCTGTGTTACCTTAAACAAAATCGCGTTCCTTTATCATTTTCCGTTCGACGCCCACGCAGTTTTTCTTGTTTGCATCCGTTGACACTTCTCCAATGGTAATTGCAACCATCACTATGCTGCTGGCCGAAAGAGATTATAAACTTGTAAATACCTTCTTAGCCCACTCTTATGCTTCAAAGCTATATAAGTGGGCTTATGCCATCACCCCTGTGTATGTCTGTCCGTCTGTCCGTTTTTCCCAATCGTATGGACCAAAAACAAGATTTCTGATTGTGGACTTTGATATAGCCTTTCAAAAGATAACTCGCTGAAGTAGATCCCTTTGAACTACAATTTCGTTTTAAGCGCTAGAGAAATGGCCACAAAACAAAATTTCGGATTGGGCACATTGATGCAAGCCCTTCATAGGGTAATTTCACACAATTACACCTTTACCTAAATAAAGACAGTGGCTCAAAGAAACAAAACAAATAGGAAAAGAGTCGGCTTGTTTTATGGTAGCACATCACGATAAAATGTGTTCACTTTCATCCATAATGATTTATCGTCTTTCGTTTTGTTGTAATTCACACATCCCAGGTGGAAGGATCTGCATTTTGGAATATAGCGATTCACTACACTCGGACCAAATTTGCCTTTGCAGTGTAAGTGTACATTGACTACTTTCTGATTACGGATAATGTAGATTTTGTATTGTATCTAGTATCTCGCCCTTATAGAACCGTTTTATACCGAAAGGAGCCCGAAGATCGGGCAGTCCGAATGTCGCCCGCGGTACAGTCCGAAACCACATCCCGGACTTGCCGAAATTAGTACCGAAAAGGAGTAAAATCAGCAAGATTCCGGTGCAGTCCGAAGCGCGCTGCCCGGGCGCTTTTCGGACTAGTCACTAGTCCGTGCTCCGGACTGCCCGAAATATGTCCGGCAGAGTAGCACAAAAAAAAAAAGTTCCGACCAGAAACGGATCGTGAAAGCAGATGATACCTTGTCAAGAATTATTCTATTCCAGTCTATTATATTTCTGTATTTACACTTGTGGGGAAGGGGGGAAGGGAGGTTGGCGGTGCGGGGGCTCCAGCGGTGCGAGGGAGGGGGAGGACTAGCGTAGACTAGCGCGGCCGACTCGGCTCGGGGCTCGGGCTCCGCTCGGCTCGG
>NW_026267452.1:63821-64727 GCF_000697945.3 Frankliniella occidentalis
TATATTTCTTACTGTTATTTGAGCATGTAGTCGTGATTATAACCAGCATTGCAGTTAAAATACATACATAACTATAGTTTCGCAACTACAGTTAGTCAAGTACAGTTTCAAATGCAGTTTTTCTGTACTCCTTTCCACCCGGGATAAGGTGCCCTTACTCCTGGTAAAGAAAGGGTAAGGGATCGTACCCAAACCACGTGACGCATTTTGGGGGAGGGGGGGGGGCTCTGTGAAAACACCACTCACCACCACCAGAGGGGAGGGGGGTGTTTCGGCCAAGTCATGACTATTAATCTCGCTTTTAATTACCTGCTCAAATAAGCATGTTTTTGAAAAATACTAACACAAATCCGTTTATTGCATGATAAATCACTGAAATCTGACTGTGTTTAATCGAAAAGTCGCCACTAAATTAAGTTTTGAATATCAGCAAACATGCACTTTTTGTTAATATGCTCTATAAATTTGTAAATACGTCAAATAAGACATATGATGAAAACCACGTGAAAATGGAGAGGGGGAGGGGGGGGTCCCCTAAATCACCACAGACCACCACAGGGGGGGAGGAGGGGTGGGCAAAATCCGCCAAAAAGCCGTCACGTGGTTTGTGTACGATCCCTAAGAAAGAAACCTGCCAAAACCTGCCGTTCGGCAGGGGCCGGGCCTGCTTGGCCTGCCAGCGGCGATGGTCGGGCCTGCAGCCCGACCATTTCTGTCACGCGATTTGCTGAAGAACATGATCGGATGATGTAGCGGGCCTTCGGCCCACTTAAAGGCCCGCTTAAACCCGTCGTCTTTAAGTTTGCCCCGTAGACACGAGAAAGGGATGTAACGGTGAAGCACCGCGACTTCAACCTACCCTTCTGCTTAGAAAACATTTTTTGGAGGTGGGGGGAGAGTTCCTTT
>NW_026267452.1:64777-66889 GCF_000697945.3 Frankliniella occidentalis
CCTGCCCAGCCTCGCCACGCCGCCGCAGCCTATTTGGACGGCGTCCAGACGAGGCGCGTCATGTTAACAAGGCGTTTGGCGATACCATTGTGCCAGAGCAGCGGAGCCAGGCCGAGCACACCCGACCCCGCGCCGAACAGAAAAAAAAGTTCCGACCAGAAACGGATCGTGAAAGCAGATGATACCTTGTCAAGAAATATTCTATTCCAGTCTATTATATTTCTGTATTTACACTTGTGAGGAAAGGGGCGTGGGGGGTGGCGGTGCGGTGCGGGGGCTCCAGCGGTGCGAGGGAGGGGGAGGACTAGCGTAGACTAGCGCGGCCGACTCGGCTCGGGGCTCGGGCTCCGCTCGGCTCGGCTCCGCTCGGCTCGGCTAGTGGCTCGGCGCAACAACGCGTAGCGCGAGCGACGCGACGCGACGGCCTCAGCGCCTCAGCCAGCCGCCTCACGACCCCGCCTAGCGCAGCTTGCTATACGTTCTCTTTAATATTTCTTAATCGAGAGTTAAAGCAATGACACCTTACATTACTCATGTATAGTTGTGTTTAGATATGTTTAGGTGTAAGGTTGTAAGGTATCATCTGCTAAAAACGAGCGGGATTCGATCCCCTACCTGCCGGTCTTCTGCTCCTAATACCAACGCTCTTTCCAACTGAGCTAAGCTGACGGCTGAGAGAAGATGCCTCAGGAAGGCCTCTTCAGCCAGGCGCAGCAGTCACTTCGAGGGCGAGCACTGTACAGAACGAACGAATCAGCGCATCGTCATGCGGTTTTCGGCTAACGCTTTTGCATCACACATACGCTCTGTACAGAGCATGGCGGACGAAATTTTGCAAATTAAAATGCGCCTGTGTTTCATTATTTAAAATATCGGAATTAAGTTAATATATATGATCCAGCATCAATATGGTGTACTAACATGCATAAAATGTACATATGTTCTATATAGTTCGAGAGGCGCTTTTAGTACTGAGGAGATACTCGTTGCTCAAGACTTAATGTGTAAAAGTTTAACATATGAATTTCATTTTTGACTAATATAGCTGCTCAGTTTCAATGTTTTGTATAAGAAATACAAAAGTCTAGAACGTGCTCGGCCAGCCCGAGACCATGCCGTGTCGACAGAAGATGATAGTCGGCTCATTCGGACTTCCTTCGGGCTGTCCGGTTTCTACCGGACTTATTTCGGACTGTCTCCGGGCAGTCCGATTGCGACCGGACTCCTTTCGGGCTCCCCTACCTACCTCGGGCTTAAATCGGGCAGTCCTCGGTCGGACTCGGACTCGTATCGGACTGCCCTGGAATACATCCGGGCCTGTCCGAAGGCAATCGGACAGACTTTGGAACTGCCCAGGACAAGTTTCGGTACAATTTCGTTTCATAAGGGAGTTTAAAACTATCCTTTGACTCCATTCAAAATGCATATGGGTGATATTGTAAACATGTAGTTTAACTATAGTAATCTGTTGTAAAACTACAATTTTGCTGTAGTTTTACAACAGTTGGACTATAGTGTTTTCGCGGGTTGCACAGTTTTACTGCAGTTTTGCGGGTTAGTTGCGAACTACACTTCGAACAACAGTTGGGGAGTACAAACAAAACCTACAGTTGGTCTCACACTTAAAGTGCAGTGTTCAAAACTTCGTTCGAAAAATTTTTGTGCCGGGAATTTCTTCTACTCCTACCTCTCTACCTTCCCCCGCCAACCCCCTCTCATCCGATTAATTGATTGTAGCACTCTTACCTTGATGAAAGTTGATGAAGATGATGGGAGTTGAACCTCTGACCTCGGAGTTGGTAGCCCAGTAAGAGGTAATTGTTTACTTTAGTGACTCCTCGCCCTGGAGTCATTCAAGTATACCATCGGAAAGGTATTTTTCAGTAGAATCCTGAACAGTATTTATATATTGGCGCTCGAGTCTGGTTTTCCTCAAAATTAAATAAATATGTGTCGCCGCTAACCTTCAGATGCACTTTGAAGACGGCAGAATAACTTATGTTTACGTTTAGTCCTGACGTTGATCGCTCCGGCTGGGGTTTTTAAATCATATCACCTGCATCAAAGACTACGCCTGATTCATAATATCAGGCTTTCTTTCTCTACCGTTGC
>NW_026267452.1:66939-67817 GCF_000697945.3 Frankliniella occidentalis
AGAGTCAGAAGAATAAAGGACCGGCCCTTATCATCGCCCCCTCCCACTGCCCCTCGTAAAGCTGAGACAGCAGCAGAGCGCCGAGGACCTGCGACCATGGAGGAAGTATATACGTGGAGGGAGCATCAGGCCTCTGAGCCGTGCCAACACCTACTGCGCCAGCCACCACCGCAACAGAAGTCAGGGATTGTTTTGCTGCCTCAGGCCCTTGCCCAGCGCCGGTGGCGGCCGGACGTTTTATCACCGCAACCCGACCCCACTCCACCCGCTCCACCCCACTAATTCTTTACCTTCAAATTCATAGAAGAGTGATCCTATGACGATTTTTCTTTTCCTACCACCGTCTTATTCTCATTTTTCTCTTTCAAACCCAATTTTAATTGAAGTCGTAGGCCGATTTTGAACCGAAAACGTCAAAGATATTTTCAGTTCAAAATCGGCCTACGACTTCAATTAAAATTGGGTTTGAAAGAGAAAAATGAGAATAAGACGGTGGTAGGAAAAGAAAAATCGTCATAGAATCACTCTTCTATGAATTTGAAGGTAAAGAATTAGTGGGGTGGAGCGGGCTGAGTGGGGTCGGGTTGCGGTGATAAAAGCGTCCGGCCGCTACCGGCCGTCGCCGGCGCTGACGGAGTCAAAACAATCCTGGACTTGTGTTGCGGTGGTGGCTGGCGGAGCAGCCCCACGTATTCTGCAATCGGCCACCGCGACATCTCGGCACGGGGCCGTACCATGGGCCGGTATAGGCAGTGCTCCCTCCACGTATATACTTCCTCCATGCCTGCGACATGCAGAACCGTGCCGTGCGTAGCCGAGCCGCACGTCCGTGTTGTGCGTACGCTGGGCGAGGCGCCGCGCGCCGGGGTCGCCTCAGC
>NW_026267452.1:67867-71360 GCF_000697945.3 Frankliniella occidentalis
AGACACGAGAAAGGGATGTAACGGTGAAGCACCGCGACTTCAACCTACCCTTCTGCTTAGAAAACATTTTTTGGAGGTGGGGGGAGAGTTCCTTTCCTATTTTGCGGTTCTTAGGCCTTTTTCTAAAACTTATTGTTCACTATGGCAATTTTTAGCTTATTTACGTCAAAAAAGACCCTCTAGCGCCTCAACGGTTAGAGGTAGAACGCGAAACGGACGAAATTTTCCCCCAGAGCTTCTTTGACGAGTCACAACTTAGGATAACAAAAAATTATACTTTTTGGGAGAATTTTTGAACCTTGGATACCCCCATTCACACCCTTAGGGGTGGTTGCCAGGATTTGCCGTAGGCGTTTCGTTCTCTAGGAGTGGACCTTAAGATACCCTGAAAATTTCAAGTCTCTAGCACATCTTCTTCTAGTGGAACAGACAGACACTCAGACAGACTGACAGATAGACACGAGGTCGTTTGCATAAGCCCGCTGGATAGCTTTTTCAAAGCAGAAGGGCGGGCTGAAAAGAATTTTTTAAACGGACCCGTTTCTACCAGACACCGCGGCGCAGGGGGGGGAGGTGGAAGATCGTTCAACACCACCTGTTGCAGAGCCGCGTCTGGGTAGCAGCCCAACAATGAACACCTTGCTCTCGGTAGTCCGCCCCACGCGGGCGCTGCCCAGCGCCCACGCCAAAAATTGTGTTCAATTATAAAAGTAATGATGAATAGGCTAATTCACAAAAATATCACGCAAAAAGATACGTTCAGGACAAGAACAATACAGCGAGCAGGCATCGGATACCTACATGACGTCCAAAAGCGGATACGAGTGAGAGGGAGCTGGCGCCGCGCGAGCTTCTCACCCGCACTATCGCTTTCGGACGCCCGCTTTCGCATGCCCGCTCGCTGCAGAGCTCTCATATATATAGCGCATTTTCTCACAAACCTACGTGCAGTAATATGTCCATAAATTCTACGCCACAACAACAACAATGATATATAAACAAAAACAGCCTTGTAGACATTTTTCTTTTATTCATAAAATCTTGCTCGAAACTGTAGAATAGGAAATTTTCTTAACTACGGGTCCGTTTATGGTTAACAAGAATTGTTAACGTTTTTTTTTTTTTAAATTACATAAAGATGCTGTAGGTAAACAAGCCTCAATTTGAGTGTAAAATAATTGTCAAAAGACAACTCATTCTTCAATCAGAAAATCGTCAGTAGCTCTTATTGGTACGGCGTGTTGTGACTTTCGTATGTTTTTCGTGTTCTGCACTTTTAATAGTCTAGACAAATACACTTGATTTTATCGTTCATCAAACGTTTCACCCGAGGTGCAAGTGGGTCATACGGTTACAATAATGCGCTAGGTACCAGTACTATCCTAGCAGCCGATGCTGCTGGTCACCACCCTCTCTACGCTACAGTATCTTTAGTTTTTAGCCCGCCCTTCTGCTTTGAAAAAGCTATCCAGCGGGCTGTCTGTCTGTGTGTCTGTCTGTCTGTTCCACAAGAAGGAGATGTGCTAGAGCCTTCAAATTTTCAGGGGATCTCAAGGTTCACGCCCACAAAACAAAAAGCCTACGGCAAATCCTGTCAGCCACCCCTAAGGGGCTGAAAGGGGGTATCGAAGAAAACAGGAAAGACCAAAAAAGTTGGAAAAAATAATATTTTTATGATCTTATGAAGGGTAACTTGAGAAAGTAGAGCCCTTTGGACGAAAATTTCGTCCGTTTTGCTCTATCTCTCACCGTTTGGGCGCTAGAGTGAGTTTCTCTCACAAAAGTGGCCCATAAATAAATTTATTAATTTTCGAAAATATTGGATGGTCTTCTAAGGGGTAACTCGTCAAAGTAGAGCCCTCTGGGCGAAAATTTCGTCCGTTTTGCGCTATCTCTAACCGTTTACGCGCTAGAGGGTCTTTTTAGACGAAAATAAGCTAACTGTAGAAAATGGCCTAAAAACCTCAAAATAGACAGGAAACTTTCCCCCACCCCCAAAAAACGTTTTCTAAGCAGAAGGGTGGGTTGTAGTCGCGGTGCTTCACCGTTACATCCCTTTCTCAAGTCTTTGGGGCAAACTCAAAGATGACGGGTATAAGCGGGCCGAAGGGCCGCTACATCATTCGATCATGTTCTTCAGCAAATCGCGTGACAGAAATGGTCGGGCCGCAGGCCCGACCATCGCCGCCGGCAGGCCAAGCAGGCCCGGCCCCTGCCGAACGGAGTTGCCGGCGGAGCGAAGCGGAGCTGGCAACTTCGTTTGGCGGAAGGGCGGGCCTGCTTGTTGTTCCTGTGTGCCATTTACGCTAGTCATGGCTTTAAAACAACTGCTATCTTGAAGGGTGTAATTATGTTGGTAACCTGGTTTCTTGGCGCCCTTTTAAAGCTCATGTTTGAACCCAGTCACTCTACGTGGCCCTTTCGCTAAGCTCGCGTTAGTTGCATGAATAATAATCAGATAATACAACTACCGATAAGATTTGTTAGTGTTGGTTTCCTTCTTTTTGTTTCTAAGAGGGACCCGTATGAACTTAAAATGCACCTATTGGGAAGAGCCCCAGGGCCTGCTAGTCGCAGTGCAAGTTATTTACGGCAGAGAGCGCCGCATTCGCGTGCGCGCAGTCGGCACTCGAGGAGGCACCCCTGGGCTCTCCGGAATCGGCCGCCAAGAAAGACTTTGCCTGTAGTTGACCAAGTACGAGCGAGCGACAGTTGACACAACTCCGACATGACCCGCTTGGAAAATCGACTCATTAAGACTTAAGGCACGCAGTTAAACGGCGCTCCGAAATACGAGCTGGTTACCGCTCTAGGGACAGGAACTTCGTGAGATTTTGATTGAGCTCGTGAACTGCGTGCCTTTCAGCGAGGGGTCTCCAACTCACCTCAGCAGTGTACGGGCTATTATGGTATTATGCGGTATTATGGCACGTTTTACGATACTTAATATCCTATTATTTGGTATTATGAAGTATTATATAGTACTATGAGGTATTCTACGGTATTGTGGGGGTATTTCGCGGTATTTTTGAACACAGTATGGAGTATTATGAAGGTATTATGGGACCGGTGTACGGAGTATTATGTGAGTTGGAGACCCCTCGCCTTTCAGTTTCTGCTGTCCAATATATGGCACCAGTTTGTCATGGGTTTGCCATCTCGACGATACAATGATGGCCGAGTGATGACATACTGATGGTAAAATTGTGTTACATCATCCCCGGTGTCCGTTTGTCATCGCCGAGATGAACAAGCAGGCCTGCCCTTCCGCCAAACGAAGTTGCCAGCTTCGCTTCGCTGCGCCGGCAACTCCGTTCGGCAGGGGCCGGGCCTGCTACTTTGACAAGTTACCCCTTAGGAGACCATTCAATATTTTCGGAAATTAATAAAAAAGAAATTGGGCCACTTTTGTGAGAGAAACTCCCTCTAGCGCCCAAACGGTAAAAGATATAGCAAAACGGACGAAATTTTCGCCCAAGGGGCTCTACTTTTG
>NW_026267452.1:71410-73543 GCF_000697945.3 Frankliniella occidentalis
AAGGGGTTCATTGTAGGCAATACAGGCAATGTCGGAGGCAAACGAATGCGTTCGACATCGAGATTAGTCCTTCAAGGACCCACCTGCCGAATTTGGATTTTTTTGGTGCACGGGTTTTTGAGAAACAATGTGAGAAGTCTTCCCGTGCAAGGCGTTGCGCGCGCCGCGCGGAGGCCGCCAGCGCGCTGGACGGCCGAGACTTTAGCCTCCTCTTAATAGGGTATTCCGGACATGCAAAGCGCCGGAAACGAGAGGCGAGGATGGCGCTCGGTCGAATCTCAGCCTCGCCGCTTCTAGATCCGGTCGTCTGCTTTCAACAGCACGGAGGCGTTCGGCTAGGCTGTGGTCTGGATAGGGTATTCCAACGGAGCGTGGAGCGGAAGCAAGAAGAACAACAAGCTAGGCCCGCTCTTCCGCCAAACCAAGTTGGCGGCTCCGCTTCGCTCCACCGGCAACTCGGTTCGGCAGGGAGCGGGCTTAGCTTGGCCTGCCGGTGGCGTTTGGGACGGGCCTTCGGCGGCGGCCTCTGCTGCGGCCAACTTGGCCTCCTCGGCTGGCTGGCGGCGGCTCTGGCTTCTACGTCGGCAGCCGCCCGCTCGTTGGCCTGCGGTTAGGCTATTACGTGCCACCTCGTCGCGTAGTTTCATTTGTAGTCCGTAGCCGCCTGCCTGCCAGCCTCGGCACCTCGGCAGCCACCTAGTGGAAAGAGGAAATGCAGCGCGGCGATTGGTCCTCCGTACGCTCCCCACACTTCTACGTCACGCAGCCACTACATGTCACAGCGGACAGTCTCGCCGCCGCTCACCGCAGCCACACAAACGAACCAATCGCCGCGCTGCATTTCCCCTTTCCACTACAGTGAGGGCTCGCTTTAGTTCCGCTCTCTAAAGTTCCGCCGGCGCACCCTCCCCGCCAGGCCTGGTTCCCCCACTCAAAGCGAGAAGCGGCCCCCCTCTCTTCCTCCTCCCCACCGCCTTCCCCTCGGGCTGCCAGCCGGCCAGCAGTGTGAGCGAGAGCGGTAGAGAAGGAGTGGGGGAAGACGCTCGCTATAGTTCCGCCTCTGGCGACCCCACTCACCCACTCCAATTCTGAACCCGAGGCGGAACTATAGCGAGCGCCTACTGTAGGTGGCTGCCGAGGTGCCGAGGCTGGCAGGCAGGCGGCTACGGACTACAGTAGGCGCTCGCTATAGTTCCGCCTCGGGTTCAGAATTGGAGTGGGTGAGTGGGGTCGCCAGAGGCGGAACTATAGCGAGCGTCTTCCCCCACTCCTTCTCTACCGCTCTCGCTCACACTGCTGGCCGGCTGGCAGCCCGGGGGGAAGGTGGTGGGGAGGAGGAAGAGAGGGGGGCCGCTTCTCGCTTTGAGTGGGGGAACCAGGCCTGGCGGGGAGGGTGCGCCGGCGGAACTTTAGAGAGCGGAACTAAAGCGAGCCCTCACTGTACCACCGCGGATGGTAGCTCTGCGATTGCATTTTTGCTTCCTTGCTCGTTCGCTTTGTCGCTGCCCCTGGGTACTGTGCACCGGTTTGCCCGATTTAGAGTGTATGTGTCAGCTAACTTGTCCTTCCTTTCAGCCAGGGGCGCCTAGGGGCTCGCCGCGCCCCGCTCTTGAGAGCGCTCCCTGACCCCACCCCTCTGCACACTAACCTACACACGAGTTTAATAAAGCATTCCGGTATAGCAGAAATGCAGAAGAATTCGGGGAAGAAGTAAACGGAAATCACTATGCTTTGACATGAACTTCCGTTTTCTTGTTCCTCGTATTCTTCTGCATTTCAGCTTTACCGGAATGCTCTATTACCAGGGCCCTCGACTGTCGCGTGGAGCGCGGCGGCGGGCCCCCCGCGTGGCCCGCGCTGTACGCTAGTTACATAGGCGGCCGGCCGTTTGCTTGCAATACCACTCTCTTCAAGGTGCTGACGAGACCCCGTGCTGGCGGACTTAATACCGTGCCTGGATCATAGCTGAGCGTAGCGAAGCTCTACTCTAGGAAAATTTTGCCAAATTTTCCGCCCCCGCCCAGCAACATGTATAAGATAACCGCAACAGATTTGTGTTCGTAAAAATCTATGTGAAAACATGTATTTCATGAAAAAACAGAGGAGGCTTCTTAGCTTTATACTCAAGAACAA
>NW_026267452.1:73593-74052 GCF_000697945.3 Frankliniella occidentalis
CGCATCGCGCGCCCCTACACACACTATCAGATGACGTCATGCCTGGTGCCTCTCAGCCCGCATGGAAATAAGTATATCCAAATGACACTTTCGGGTATACTTTTGTAAAAAGTATACATTAGGTATACTTAAAATACAGCAGATTGGAACCGCAACGCTTTGGTGGCACTTAAGGCAAACTTTTTTCATACTTTTTGTATACTTTTTTTACACTTTTAAGACACTTTGGCGTGTCACTTTTTGAGCTCTTTTTTTCCGTGCGGGAGCGCTCCGCATGAGAGTACAAGCAATGATACATAGTTAAGTAAAGTATAATCAATTTCAGTTGTGTATAATGTATCATCTGCTAAAAGCACGCACGGGAGCTATGACAGATAACATAGTCATTTGCACGACTGACAAGTATGCAGTCACGGGTTCTGAGTAGAACCCTATTTAACATTTCGGCATCATTTGTGT
>NW_026267452.1:74102-77416 GCF_000697945.3 Frankliniella occidentalis
CGGGCGGGCGGGCGGGCTGGCGGAGAGACGAGGGAGTGGGAGAGAGAGCGAGCGAGCGGCGCAGCGGCCCGGCACCGGCCAGACTAGCAGAGGCGAGTCAGCTTTGCGGCTGAGCGTGGCGAGAGGGGAGTGTGGCCAGTACTTTGTACTTTTGGTGGTCAGTTATTTCTGTCGGACGAAACCCAAGAGGTCCATGAGTCGACGAAGAATCTAACAGCCCGGCAACCTTGGTGAGCGCAGCGAAAATCCGAGTGTGACAATCCTGAGACGTGAGACTCTGTGTTGATGCTTGTTGTTCTTCACTTTCAGGGTTTTTAGTTTCGGTTTCGGTATTTGCCGTTACCTTATTGTCCATGTGGGCTATGTGTGCCATGTGTGCTACTTCCGTCGTGATGTCGATGTCCGGCTAGGCCGACCATGTCCGCCGGCGATCCGCACGCAGCCTCCACCATGTGATCTCAACATCGCCTAGCCCCGCCGGGGCGAGGCTCGGCGCGTTGCGCCCTTAGTCTGCCACCTCCCTCGACTGCCCTGCTAGAGACTTAGTAATAAGTCTGTCTGTGACCATGTGTCATGTTACGTTTTAGCGTCCGGGTGTCTGGCGAGGTCCTTGCACGCTGTGGTTCGCGGCGCGCCCGGCCACACTGTTAAAAATTTGGTTGTAATTTTACGACATTTTGGGGGTTAAGTTTGTTAGCGACAGGTGTTGTAATTTAACAACATTCTGGTAACGACGTTTTTTGTAAAATAATGACTTAATCGTTAAGTAACAACAAAAATGACGTATGTTACTCTGGCCGAGGGTGCCTGATCTTGAGTCGTAATTTTACGACTTTAGTTTTTATAGAACAGCATTTGTCGTTTATTAACGACCCAAAGTCGTTCCAGGGCGACATTTGTCGTATATTAACGACCCAAAATTGTTCCAGAACTACATTGTTACAAAAGAATATATTTTTCTCAATATGTGATTTAGAAATGAGATTAATGAAAGGAAATTAAACAAGACTTTTACTGAGCTGTTATGATCATGTATGATCATATTTACCCTGTTTCTCAACTTGGGTAATTTGTTTTGAAACGGGAAAAAATAAGGGTTGTCAAGAAACGCCAGTCAATTAATTTTACCTGTTTCTTTTGACTGTAGTAGTAGTAACTTAAAGCTACTTTGTCATCAATTTACAAATGACTCGTATTTTAACAAGCGTATAGTCGTTTTTAATAAAACAAAATCTATTGTTATAAGACGAGCGTGTTGTAATAATACAACATCCCAATCGTTTAGATTTCAACAACATTTTCATCGTTTTTTAAAAAATCAGCTTGAATTGTAATTTAACAATCTTGTCGTACTAAAAAATGTCGTAAATTTACAACTATTTTTAACAGTGCAGGCCCCCGCGCATTGTACGTTCGCTCCAAATCTGTTGATTTGCCCTCGTGCCTCGGACGGCTTTTTGCAGTTAGTGTTTGCCATTTGTAGTTTCTCTTTAACTTTAACTTCTCTCGTTGCGGCGGCCGGGGTGGAACGGCGGGTGGTTAGTGAGGCCCTTGTGCACTGTGGTTCGCGGTGTACCCGGCTAGCCCCTGCTGTCTGCTTCTGCCGTCGGTGACGTTGCTTGCACATTTTGGTGCCTTTTCGAAACGTTAGTATTTCAGTTACTTCTTGTAGTATGGGTTGCCTACCCCCACGGGGCCGTTTGGGCCAAATAAGTGGCCTACCCACCAGGCGCTCTCGCCATCTTCTTGAAGTGCCTGCGGTCCGTTTCTGCTGTTTTGTATCAGCTCTTGTATAGTAGCTGCTTTGCTTTTGTGGGCCGGCAGGGCGCTCTAGATTGACCCCGTGTAGTATATGAATTTCTCATAATAATACTTAGGTATTTTAGATTTGTTTATTATTCATCACAATTGCCTCCATGACCAGCCTGACTTTTTAATTGCCTGCATTGTACCTCAGTTTATTTGTTTATATTGAATAAATCAATGTTTTATCTGTGCTCTCCGAGGGGTGGATAACTCCCCTGCCAAGTGTACACCCCTAATTCTGCCCAATTCAAACTAATTCAGACCAATTCAATTTAATTCAAACAAATTCAAAACTAATTCAACTAATTCAGTCCAATTCAAGACAATGTACAGTCAATTCAAGTCAATTCAAGCAAAGTCACGCTAATTCAGTAACATTAAATCGCAGTAATTCAAACCAATTCAAAACCAATTCAACCAATTCAGTCCAATTCAAATTCAATTTAAGCCAATTCAAGCTAATTCAAATTCAATTCTTGAAATTTGTACACCCAATTCAGGAGTTATCCACCCCTCGGTGCTCTCACTCCGTGAGTTATTTTTGTGGGGTTAATTCCCCTGGCGCCCAAAACTAAAATAAAGCAAAGATGCTCACGCCACTCTACTTTTTTGGGACTGAGTTTAGTCGGCACTACAGCCTGGACCTGTGAGAGGTCACACACAATGTACACGTTACACAGACAGACACACAGACACACACACAGACACGAGGTCGTTTGCATAAGCCCGCTGGACAGCTTTTTCAAAGCAGAAGGGCGGGCTAAAAACTGCTGTCATAAGTTTCAAAGTGCTGGGAGATTTGAGGCGCCGAAATAAAGCATTCCAGTTAAGCCAAAATGCAGGAAAATGCGAATAAGAAAAAACACGGAAATCACTATGCTTTTACACGGAACTTCCGTTTTCTTGTTCTCTGCATTCTGCAGCATTTCAGCCTTACCGGAATGCTTTAATTGCTGCTTGTTGACATGCAGGATGCACGTCAGAGTTGCTGATCTTTCGGTTTTTGTTTCTGCTCTAGATCTCATGATCAAAGCAATCGCCGACCCCAAAATTCTCCATGATGGTGTTGTGCGAGGCATTGGTTTATTTCATCGTTCTCTTCATAATTCTTCATAATGGAAAGTGTGCATCCACTCCAAACAAGGCAAGCTGTTTTGTACACCACATTAGATATTGATCGAAATCCGATGTTCTCCACACAGGGATTCAAACTTAGTGATCTTATATGAACTTGCTGTATGTAAGCCGGACTACGTCTCGCGTAACAGGCTTCGCGATATCTCACGAAACACTGTTACGCTGCAACGCGCCTGGCGCGCATATATCTAGGCCTGTGGCGCTTACACCCGAGACGAGTTAAGAGGAGGCTAAAGTCCCGGCCGTCCAGCGCGCTGGCGGGCTCCGCGCGGCGCGCGCAACGCCTTGCACGGGAAGACTTCTCACATTGTTTCTCAAAAACCCGTGCACCAAAAAAATCCAAATTCGGCAGGTGGGTCCTTGAAGGACTA
>NW_026267452.1:77466-78698 GCF_000697945.3 Frankliniella occidentalis
AGGCCCGACCATCGCCGCCGGCAGGCCAAGCAGGCCCGGCCCCTGCCGAACGGAGTTGCCGGCGCAGCGAAGCGAAGCTGGCAACTTCGTTTGGCGGAAGGGCGGGCCTGCTTGTTAGAGGGGGGGTTGCGCAGCCTTTCTTAATTTTGAATCCGTTGCCGTTGCCGCCGAGCGGCCGCGCGCCAATCAGAGCAGCCCAGCAGCCGGCCTGATCAGCCGAGCCGTCTAGACCAATTGATTGATTGATTGATTGTTTATTTGCTATTGTACAAAAGGACTAGAGAGTCCCACGAGAGTACAATTTCGAACATTTGCATAAACAGACAGCGGCTAGTAACATTTAGGCACCGTAGATATTAGCTTGACATAACAATACAGAGGAAAAAGACCAAATGGACTCAGGATACATTACAAAAATAATGACGCGCTTTGGTTTTAAAGCCATTGATAGATTTAGTTGAAGTTATTGCGCTAGGTAATGAGTTCCAAAGAACTACAGCATAGATCCAAAAGGCACCACGATGTTTGTCGGTGAAGTGCTGAGGAACACGAAGAGTACAAGAGTTCCTGAGTGATCTATTGTGAATGGTGTTAACAAATTGAATCTCATCAAAAATATATACAGGAGACCTGAAGTTGAGAACATTTTTTAGGAGTGAAACAGCCAAGTAATTACGACGTTGCAGAATTTTAAGCCAGTTTAGCTGGTTAAGGTGCACAGTTATATGGTCGTATTTAGGGACGTCTAGGACAAATCTTGCACAAGCATTTTGAATGCGCTGAATGCGGTTTAAACATTGAGTAGGCATACCCTCAGTAACAACAGAACCGTAATCAAAGATGGGAAAAACTAAGGCTTCAACCAGTCGTTTTCTAACACATGTTGGTAAAAGATACTTATGCCTCCGAATATGCTGCAGTGACGCCATGCTTTTTTTACAGATAGAATTTGCATATGGTTCCCATGTTAAGTGATGGTCCAAAGTAATACCTAGGTTTACAACAGTTGTATTAAAAGGTAGGCATATATCATTAATACAGACTTGAGGTACATTTGCTGGGAGCTTGCTGAGTAACTTTGGGTTACCTAGAATGATAACCTGAGTTTTTTTCTCGTTAATCGACAAATTATGGCAGGTAGCATAGTGAAGTAGTTTAGCTGCTTCGTTGTTAATTACATTGATGGCATTTTGATACTTATCAGGAGAAAAGTGAACATAGTTTTGTAGGTC
>NW_026267452.1:78748-83092 GCF_000697945.3 Frankliniella occidentalis
CGTTATCAATCTTTGTTAGTTTAGGTTATTTGCTTACTATATGGAAATATATTAACACTACGTGAATACTGCCTTAGCCCGTGTAGGAGAGTCAGCTGGCTTTGCCGAGCTCGGCTCGTTCGCTATCGCCGACGCCCGCATGCGTGTCTGTCCGCCCATGTCTGCTCGCAATATTTCGAGTAGGCAAACAACAGCAACTGGCTCAAATGTGCATTTACTCAGGGGATCGCCCCGGCGGCCCAGTGCAGTGGGCTAATCCCCTCTCTGTGGGGCAGCACGCGACGGCATTTACTACCGACCCCCTAACTCTCGCAGGTAGGCCGGCTCAAATAGGCATCCGCCCCCCTTAGGGATGGTTGCCAGGATTTGCACTGGACGTTTCGTTGTCCAGGAGTAGGACTGTCTCCTAAGATACCCTTAAATTTGCAGACCTCTAGCTCTTCACCTTCCTCTTACACGGACGACGGATGGACGGACACGAGAGCGGTTGCATAAGCCCGCTTTAATGCTTTAATGCTTTAGCAGAAGGACGGGCTAAAAATGAGTAATCAGCACAAAGTAGAGTGATGAGGCGGTATTTCCAGTGAAAAGTTTGAAAACTTACTTTCCAAAAACTTAATATCCAAAAACTCGGACGGCCATAGTTGTTCAGCATGGTGTTCAGTTTTCTGTGCACGGACTCTAGACCGCCTGTCGTATGGACGTGTCGTTTGGGAAGTGACAAGGCCTCTGGCCTCTGGCTTGTTGCCGTCGATCCATTCTCCTCTGAAGTAATAAGGTATTTCAATGGAGCGCTGGCCGGAACTAAGAAGAACAAAAGCGGATGCAGAGAGCGGTGGTGGGGGCGGGCGCGCGGAGGAGCGGAGGGCGGTCGTCGGTCGTCGCGTCCTTCAGCTCAGTTGTCCTTCTCATCTCACAATCATGTCAAATGCTTCCCTGATGCACCGTCAAAGTGTCAAATTACGGACGTTTTCCCCCGTTTTTTCTCTAGTTCTTTGGATTGCTGAAAGATATGGTAAATTCCAGCGGAATCTAGAAATTAGGCATCCGAACGCGTGTTTTTCACCTGTGGACGATTTTTTTGCTCTGCCCGTGCTCTTGCGAGAGTCACTTGATGTGTGTCCGGATTTAAACCCGAAGTTGGGGTTAATCCGGACACTGGTTGGCTGAGCGATTAGCGAAGCCTATTACTCCAACTGGTCGGAAAAAAACTTTTCCTGTCTGTCTGTGTGTGTGTCTGTCCGCACGATAACTCGAGAACGAATTGAGCGAGCGATTCGGGATTTTCAGGGTCGTTTTGTGTCATAAAAAGACAGATCGAGTTCGAAGATGATGAGCATTCTAGCTCAAAAATTTGATTTTTAAAAAATCAAAAACAACGGGTCCCAAAAATGACGTTTTTAAAAAATATTTTTTTTATGGTGTCATAAGGGGTAACTCGTCAAAGTAGAGCCCTTTGGGCGAAAATTTTGTCCGTTTTGATCTAGCTCAAACCGTTGAGGCACTAGAGGGTATTTTTGACGAAAATAAGCGAAAAAATGTACAACCCTGCATGCTTAGTCAAAGTGACTGGAGTGGCCGGAGGCCCGTATCTTTGTGTACACTTTTGCACTACCCGACTCGGGTGTTAGCGCCGCAGGCCTAGGTAGATGTATGCCAGGCGCGTCGCAGCGTAACAGTGTTTCGTGAGATATCGCGAAGCCTGTTACGCGAGACGTGGTCTGGCGTACTACCTAGTTTTAATGCACTTCGCTTCAGGGTGTCTTAAGGTTCACTTCCTGAAAAAGAAATGCCTACGACAAATCCTGTCAACCACATCTGAGGGGGTGAAAGGGGGTGACAAATGAATAGGGACTGTTCCAAAAAGTAGGAAACAAATATTTTTTTATGGTCTTTTAAGGGGCACCTCGTGAAAGTAAAACCCTTTGCACTAAAAGTTTATCCATTTGCCTTTAACTTGCACCGTTTGGGTGCTAGAGTGGTTTTTTCGACGAAAATACGATGAAAATGAACACACTCTACATAGAGACGCACAAGGCGTAAATTCGTAAAATGGCAGAGGAAGAACCCCCCTAAAACAGCACATTCTAGATCGAGGTCTAACCTCGGATTTGCCGTATCGGAGCTAGAGGTAGATGTATTTCGAACAAAAGCAAACAGTCAAGTTTTAAGACTGTTTGACAAAGAATACGTGGTAAAAACTGCACTTGTTCTTTTTCTTATTTTTTCATTCCTTTCAAATCAGAAGGGTGGAGTGTAGTCACTGTCTCTCATCGTTACAGTCTTTTTTCATGTCCAAGGAGCAAAAACTTAGGGCCGCAGGCCTGCCTGGAAGCATTAGTTTTACTCAAATAAGTAAAGAGTCATGGGTCGAGCTCGGTCGATCCGTAGGCCCGAACAAACGCCGCCGGCAGGCCGAGCTAGGCCCGGCCCCTGCCGAACGGAGTTGCCTGAAGGGCGAGGTGAAGCTGGCAACTAGAGATGTGCGAACAGCCTTGGTTCGAATTCGAACGAACATGAACAGAAATTTTGAAAAACAATTCGAACCGAACACGAACACCTCTGTAATTTCTCGAACCGAACCGAACACCTTACTGTTCATCTCCGAACGAACAGTGCTCGAACAGTCCTAGTAAAAGTTCTCTTTTCATAATTATTCTTAACCAGTCATCATGCTAGGTGCACGATGACATGTAACTTGTTCATTGTCACTCCATTTCCGCATCTGCGTGGCTCTTTTAGGCAAGTTTTTGAGAAACGCCTTGAACATTGTTCGACAACAAACACTCAAGACTTTATTTTTCGAACAGTTTGTGCTCGAACAGTTCATGTTCGGCTTCGAACGAACAACTATTGTGTTCGGTTCGTTCGAGTTCGTTCGATTCCGAACATGTTCGCACATCTCTTCTGGCAACTTCTTTTGGCGGGCCTAGCTTGTTGGCTGAGCGATTAGCGAAGCCCATTACTCCACTGACCGGAAAAGTTTCATTCTGTTTGTATGTTTGTCTGTTTGTCTGTCTGTCTGTCCGCACGATAACTCGAGAAAGAATAGGGTGTTCCAGGCTGTCTAAAACGGAAGTGAAAAAGAACAAACTCACTGATTTCTCTTTTTCCGTCCGCCCAGTATGAGACACTTCCATGGTAGTTAGGTCCGATCCTAACCTCTCAAATGTGGAGGGGAGCTCGGAACTGATCTGACAGTTTCTCATACCTGAAAGGCGGCGGAGGCACGTGATTAGCTCGACCAATCAGAGTCCTTACGGAAACATAAAGGTCAGTGAGTTTGTTCTTTTCCTACTTCCGTTTTAGATTGCCTGGAACACCCTATTGAGATATCGACCTGGGATTTTCAGGGTCGTTTTGTATCATAAAAAGACAGATCGAGTTCGAAGATGAGCACTCTGGCTCAAAAATTGACTTTTTTAAAAATCAATAACCGCAGGTAACAAAATATTATTATTTTCAAATTTTTTTTATGGTCTCCTAATGGGTAACACGTGAAAGTAGAGCCCTTTGGGCGAAAATTAATTTCGTCCGTTTTGCTCTATCTTGTACCGTTTCGACGCTATGGCGCATTTCTTGACAAAGATGAGGTGAAAATGATCACATAGTCGATTAAATCGTTA
The DNA here is from genome assembly GCF_000697945.3 of Frankliniella occidentalis. NCBI lineage: Eukaryota > Metazoa > Arthropoda > Insecta > Thysanoptera > Thripidae > Frankliniella > Frankliniella occidentalis. The sequence goes on from NW_026267452.1 coordinate 82,375, forward strand.
AAAAGACTTTATTTCGAAAAATTGTATATACACTCCTATTACCCCGTCTCGGGTGTCAGCGCCGCAGGCCTAGCTATATGTGAGTGTTTCGTGAGATATCGCGAAGCCTGTTACGCGAGACGTGGTCTGGCGTACAGATAGCTAGTTTTATTTTGTCTTTCGTCCAGTTTTCACCCACAATGTACATCGGGCGCTGGCGGAAAATTGTGACATGCCCTGCGCACATGAACCACGCAGCCATCCTCCTTGATTACTCTGTTGACCTTGATACGAACGGCAACGAGCTTCTCTCCGCAACGTTCAACTGCACACGGGATGCACTGACCCTTACTAGCGTAAGTTCCCAAAATACTCTACTACTTCCAGTTGCCTCACCGGAGGACTTACCTGGGCCTGGGGAGCTGCAGCAGCTGTTGTGTAGTGTGTATTAATGTTGGTCACACTGTAAAAAGTTATACATGGTTGCTTACTGCAAATAAACCTCAGTCATCGTGGAACTGAGTAACTAGTCACTTGTTTGTTCCCTGATACGAAACACGACAGTAGCTGAGCAAGAATTTTCTCCAACTGCACAAAGCACAGCGTCCACTTGATTTTTTATCGTCGGATTTCGGACAGGCCTGCGGTAGGTCGTTCAATAAGTTCAGTGACGTTTGCTCCGGAATGTGCAGCGGGGACATGGGGGAAGGGCCCAGCGGGAGGCGGGGGGCAGACGCGG
>NW_026267452.1:83402-83925 GCF_000697945.3 Frankliniella occidentalis
GGGGGGGGGCGTACCGCTTGACTGCAGCGCAGCGCGGACGGGGTCGCAGCAGGTTGTGACTGAACGGTTTGAAATCTGGTGCCACCTTTTGCGCGCTGCGGCATAGGGAGCGCCACAACCGGTTCTCTCTACATCGTGTCAGTTACACATAACGCATATGCATTCAGTTACGGACCCCTGCTCCCTGTTTTTAACATTTCACTGATGATTTGACAAAGGGGTTTAAGTCCACTTGAGCTTATTGGCTGATTGCCTGAGCGATAAGCGAAGCCCATTACTCCACTGACCGGAAAAGTTTCATTCTGTTTGTCTGTCTGTTTGTCTGTCTGTCTGTCCGCACGATAACTCTAAATCGAATTGAGAGAGCGATCTGGGAATTTCAGGGTCGTTTTGTATCATAAAAGACAGATCGAGTTCGAAGATGAGCATTCTAGCTCAAAAATTGACTTTTTAATAAATCGAAAACCAAAGGTTGCAAAATATGTGTTTTTTTATGGGCTCCTATGAGGTAACTCGTGAAAGT
>NW_026267452.1:83975-84524 GCF_000697945.3 Frankliniella occidentalis
TGACCTTTCTGACCTACACCATTTTCTTTGATACCCCTAGGAATTAACTGTGAAGTATTTTTGAAAGTATAGTTTAAGTATAAGAAAAGTCCCGAAAAGTACCCCAAAACTTCCGGAAAAAGTTAACTTTGTCGAAAAAACTAGTAGTTTCGTTATACTTTTAGTATACTTTTAGCTAACTTAAGTTAACTTCCCATGCACATTTCTTCACTTCTTGTGAACTTCTTGTGAACTTATTCGAACTTTGACAGTGAACTTTTGCTTAACTCAAGCAGTACTTCTTAGTGAACACCGCTTTCACTTGACATTAAGAACGGTGTTAACAGAATTTTCACTGCAGCTATGTAGTTCAATGTTAAGTTCCTCCCACCCGGGTATAGGGTCGTGTACTTTTGATTATACGAGTTGTAGACCCCTCCCCTCGCTTAAACCACACATTAAGGGTCGGACCACGCCCTCTTTTGGGCCCCTAGGGTCCCTAGATTATCTAGTATCACTAAAACGTCGATTTTTACATAACAATCTGTCAAAAATTCGAACTTATAATGA
>NW_026267452.1:84595-88903 GCF_000697945.3 Frankliniella occidentalis
TAAAACGTCGATTTGTACATAACAATCTGTCAAAAATTCGAACTTATAATGAAAACCGTTACCGAACAGCAGAAGATTTATATCCCTAATTTTAGAGTAAAAAGGCCCCTACAACTGGTTTCAGTATGTCAAATTGGGCCCGGAAGGCCCTGTTCCCCTATACCGTCCCATTAGCTCGTCTCCGGTGTCAGCGCCGCAGGCCTAGCTATCTGTGCGCCAGGCGCGTCGCAGCGTAACAGTGTTTCGTGAGATGTCGCGAAGCCTGTTACGCGAAACGTGATCTGGCGTACATACAGCTAGTTTTTCAGGAGGGCTAAATGTGTGTCTAATTCTAGTCTGGCTGCTACAGTTTTTGGCTGAGCGATTAGCGAAGCCCATTACTCCACTGACCCGAAAAGTTTCATTCTGTTTGTGTGTTTGTTTGTCTGTCTGTCCGCACGATAACTACAGAATAAATTGAGATAGCGATCTGGGAATTTTGGGGTCTGTTTGTATCAGAACAAGCAGGCCCGCCCTTCCGCCAAACGAAGTTGCCAGCTTCGCTTCGCTGCGCCGGCAACTCCGTTCGGCAGGGGCCGGGCCTGCTTGGCCTGCCGGCGGCGATGGTCGGGCCTTTGGCCCGACCATTTCTGTCACGCGATTTGCTGCAGAACATAATCAAATGATGTAACGGGCCTTCGGCCCGCAAAGTTCGTCGTCCTTAAGGTGGGAAATACCCATTGAACCTTAGAATTTAACCTGTTTTTACTTATCTTCAAAAAAATTTAATAATGACTAAATTTTGCCCAAGTGAGGTTTCCCTTCACTAGTTCAACTCTCTGACAATTTATAAAACATTAGAGAGACCCATAGAATCATTGGAAATTGTTTGGATTTGAAGGGTTCTGGCTTCTGGTACATTTTTACTTTAACATCTTGCGCGCAACTTTTCTCCGGAACTATTTGAGTTAAAAACCTGGGTGAGGTCACATCTTAAAGAAAAATAAACAGGCATTGGGACACCGGGCCCCTTTTTTATTGTTTTTCCAATATAAATTATTGGCAACAGTTTAAATTTTATGTCAAAAGTGATTTTGAATTCAAACTGTTCTCAATGATTTATATTTTAAAAACAACAAAAAAGGGGCCCGGTGTCCCATTGCCTGTTTATTTCTCTTTAAGATGTCACCTCACCCAGGTTTTTAACTCAAATAGTTCCGGAGAAAAGTTGCGCGCAAGATGTTAAAGTAAAAATGTCCCAGAAGCCAGAACCCTTCAAATCCAAGCAATTTCCAATGATTCTATGGGTCTCTCTAATGTTTTATAAATTGTCAGAGAGTTGAACTAGTGAAGGGAAACCTCACTTGGGCAAAATTTAGTCATTATTAAATTTTTTTGAAGATAAGTAAAAACAGGTTAAATTTTAAGGTTCAATGGGTATTTCCCACCTTAAAATTGGCCCCGTAGACACGAGAAAGGGATGTAACGGTAGACCGTCCCACGCTTGCAATTTTTTTTGAGCACACTGGATTACTGGGCAGATTTTGATTCTTTGTCGAAAAATAAGGTTGACGTGTCTGAGGGTTTTCGAATTTTTGATAAATTGGTGGGTGCTCAACGCCTTTGAAGTTTAGACACTTTTGTTCCCCACTAAAAGTACTCTAAAGTCGCTCTAAATCGTCTCAGATGAACGGGGGAGGTATCGTTAGATTCATTGGACTCTATTGTACATGAAACCACCGCGCCCGAGCCATCAAAACCACCCGAAATCGCGCTGTATTTGCCAGCAACCTGGTGTTTAGCACTGTGTGGTGTTTCTGGGTTCAATGGAACCCAGCGTGGTCACAGCTGTATATAGCGCGATTTCGGTGGTTTTGACGTCATTGTCACTGTTTAGTCCGTGTCGAATTGCATTATCTGCCCATGAAAGATAGGCAGCCCGTCTAAATATGCCAGCCGCAGTTCCCCAGCGTAGGCGTACACTTAACCAACACATCCCGACCAGAAAACGCCTCCGGAGGAGCTCTCAGCTGATTCTGGAGCCCGGCAAACCCCGGAAAACGGCTTATTTTGGGTACAGTGGACCATTTCCGGCCCCCCGGAAGGTAGGCAATTATCCCAGGGGCTGGGGCGCGGTGGTTTCATGTACAGTAGGGTCCAATGAATCCAACGATACCTCCCCCGTTCATCTGGGACGATTAAGAACGACTTTAGAGTACTTTTAGTGGGGAACAAAAGTGTCTAAACTTCAAAGGCGTTGAGCACCCACCAATTTATCGAAAATTCGAAAACCCTCAGACACGTCAACCTTATCTTTCGACAAAGAATCAAAATCTGCCCAGTAATCCAGTGTGCTCAAAAAAATTTGCAAGCGTGGGACGGTCTAATGTAACGGTGAAGCACCGCGACTACAACCCACCCTTCTGCTTAGATAACGTTTTTTGGGTTGGGGGGAGAGAGTTTCTTCTACATCTTATTGTTCACTACAGCAATTTTAAGCTTATTTTCGCCAAAAATACCCTCCAGCGCCTAAACGGTTAGAGAGCCAAACGAACGAAATTTTCGCCCGTAGGGCTCTACTTTGACGAGTTACCCGTTAGGCGGTCATAATTTTTTTTTATTGACCTTTCTGACCTACACCATTTTCTTTGATACCCCCTTTTAGCCCTTTAGGGGTGGTTGCCAGGATTTGCCGTAGGCGTTTCGTTTTCTAGGAGTGAACCTTAAGATACCCTGAAAATTTGAAGTCTCTAGCACATCTCCTTCTTGTGGAACAGACAGACACACATACACACAGACAGACACACACGAGGTCGTTTGCATAAGCCCGCTAGATAGCTTTTCTAAAGCAGAAGGGCGGGCTAAAAAGACAGATCGAGTTCGAAGATGGGCATTCTAGCTCAAAAATTGCCTTTTTAGCCCGCCCTTCTGCTTTGAAAAAGCTATCCAGCGGGCTTATGCAAACGACCTCGTGTGTGTCTGTGTGTCTGTCTGTCTGTCTAAGCAGAAGGGTGGGTTGATTCACCAACATCAGTCCGGTTCCTTTGCAGCTTTCCAGTTCGCAACCTTTCATGAGCAACTGCAAGCACTAAGATCTAAAAAAGAAACAACATTCCAATATGTCAGGTCACTCCGTAAAAAAATTGGCGAATGTAGGAATAATTTCAGCAGAAGACACGCAACATTACCTGGAATGTAGCTCTGTCCATTCTAAAATGCTCTTTAGAGGTAGGGTGTGGCAAATTCCTAATTATAGATGCTCGAGTCTCTGCATATAATTAGAAAGGAAGGTATCAATATATATCCACCTTTGGTAAGATACACATATGCACAGAAGATACATGCTCCATACCATGACGATCTCGTCTCTCAGCCATCGCTTACACCAGATAAATTGAACAGAGTAACAATGATGGGGACTGATAACACTTTTTTCGTAAACTTCGAATGTTGTGGACTGTTCAACAATAGAAATGGAGGGACGATGTACTTCGTATTTTCCTCCATAACCCCTTTCCTCTTTTCACACGTTCTTCTTTTGTTGGTCCAAACGCGAATGTGGATTTCAATACGCACAACCAACCTCACTCGCGCACCGCCTCCCAGAGTCCGACTCGGTCGGACTCGCACCCCGTCGGACTCCGACTTGCTCGGAGTCCCTATTTACACATCCTCCAGAGACCATGAAATATCTGAGAAAAACATTGAAATGGTTTAGGGTCAATTTCGTGTGGAAAACTAGCGCCTCAACGGTTAAAAATAGAGTCAAGCGGACGACATTTAGGCCCCCAGCCAGGACTTTACTTTGATGAGTTACTCCTTAGGAAACTTTAAAAACAAACATTTTTTTAAAACGTTACTTGTGGGACGTGCGGTTTTTTTTTTTTTTTTAAACCATATTTTTGAGCTAGAATGCTCTTCTTCGAACTTGCTCTGTGTTTTTATGACACAAAACGACCGTGAAAATCCCAGGTCGCTAGCTCAATTTGTTGTCGAGTTATCGTGATGACAGACAAACACGCAGACACAAACAGACACACGGGAAACCTTTTTGATCATCATTGGAGTAATAGGCTTCGCTAATCGCTCAGCAAAAAATTCTTGCCCTAGTGTTGCTTTTTCTTGAGGCTGATCTGGAAGTACTGCGAAAACGTGGGGTCTTCGTTCAATACCTTGAAACTTATTCATCGGTTCCCGTGCGCTTTTCGCTTTTTGCAAAAGATTATTGCGCTTTCGAGATTTTTCTCATTTTTCTGAAGAAGGATCCGTATGCTGTTTGCTGGGTTTATACCTGCCTCATTTTCCTCCCCAGGCTCGGATCCGGTGGGG
>NW_026267452.1:89358-90202 GCF_000697945.3 Frankliniella occidentalis
ACTACGGAACTACACAGAGAGTGTAGTTTTAGTAAAGATTAAACTGCACATAGTTCTTTATTGGTCAGAATAAATTCCAGTGAAGTTTCCGTTAACTTTGAATGTAGTTCGATGTTTACTTTTTAAAAAACTCTTTAAATGAAGATATCATGTACTTTGATGTTGACATTTAGTTATCTATGAGCACTTTAAATAGTTGACAACTATGTACTGTTTAGGGTGCAGTGAACTTGTAACACTTAACACACTTTGAATAATTTTCTACGGTTAAAATAATAGTAACGTTTAAAATTTATCACTAAAAGTACTAAATGCATACATTTTATGCTCATTAAGTGATTTTTACAGTTGAATTTTTAGCCACCTGACCTGTTGTTACGTTTTGAAAACTATGCATACCCCTACCAGGTACCCACATAGAATAGGTCGAGTAATTCAGCGGCTCCGATTACCGCGTGAACTGTGTAAGGCGCGGTCTCTGTTTATGAGGCTCACGCGGAGGGCACCACTGAAAATTGCGCCCAACCGTCTACTTCTTGACCACGGAACCCGGTGTCGTGGCGTGTGGGTATGGCGCATGCACGATGGACTCAGCCTAAAACAATCTGCCACGCTTCGTCCGTGCGTGGTGGTTCGTCCAGGCTCCTATTGTGCTGTTACAAGATAAGTCACACAGGGTTCGCCGCTCGGAAACCCGCTGTCTAGTTCTTGGCCGCCTTAAGTTGGCGCGCCTTAATAGAAATTAAGAAGAGGAACCTGCGCAAGTCCGCCGCAGCGGGTTTTGCGCTAAGCCGTTCGGTTGAGAAGAGGCGCGCGGAGCGCTGCGGAGCGCGGCCCGCCAGAG
>NW_026267452.1:90252-91622 GCF_000697945.3 Frankliniella occidentalis
ACAGACAGACAGACACACAGACAGACACACAGACACGAGGTCGTTTGCATAAGCCCGCTGGATAGCTTTTTCAAAGCAGAAGGGCGGGCTAAAAAACAACAGAAGTATTTTTCTCCATGTAGGTGCCAGTCTAATCTAGATTACATACTTATTATAAAGATATTTTTAAATCATTGGGGTAGAATACTAATTTGGTTCACCCCTGTTCTAACTACTAAAATCTGCCAATAGAAAAGTGTTGAAAAATTTTAAACTCATGTTGATCTTATTTTGCTGTTACAGTTTGCTGTTGGGGTCATGGAAGAGTCGAATTTAATTGTCATTGTGCCAACTAAATGGCTTACCGAGCCACTCAAAGAGTTTACTAGAACCCGTTATCCACCTGACAAGGGATGGCCAGCAAAGGGAAACAGAAGTGCCCAGTTAAGGGCAAGGGTGTCAAAACTCACTGACGCCGATCCTCATTGGGACACCAAGCGTATTCGGATCCTTGGAAAGAAAAGTAAGATATTTTATGTGTTTTACTTGTATGTATGAAAAGTGATAACGTCTTGAAGCTAGACCTATTCTACCCCTTCCCTCTTTCAGAAACATATGATGACGCCATGCGTGCTAGTAAAGTAGCTGAGAATGAGTCAAATCTTGAAACAGAGCCAGAACTAAAGAAGCGCCAGAGAGTGATCCCGAAACGCTTCTGCTCGGACAGTGACAGTGACGAAGAGCGGCCTTCAGCGAGAACGAAACGCCGAAAATCAAAGAATAAACAGAAGAGGGTAGTTGTGATCGATGATGATTCTGATAACGATGGGGCTGTACCTCCCCCTGTGGTTAAGACTTCAGTGCTGCAACAGCTAAAACCATCTGTTCCTGTCCGTGCCCTGGCTGTTAAGCCTGTTGTTCTGGATACACTGAAAGGCCTGAAGTCTGCAGCGCCCAACATAGTCAAGAACACAGGTTCCTCTGCAGTAGGAGGGAACTCCCATACTGGGCTCAAGTCAGTAACTATTGCAAAGCTTTTGCCGGCAGGGCTCAACATTTCCAAGAAAACAAATTCCTCTGCATTGGGGAAATCCCCTCGTGAGCTGCTAAAGTCGGTCACTGGAGCTCCTTTGCCTGCTAAACCCAACATTTCCAAGGAAGTAAATTCCTCTGCATTGGGGAAATCCCCTAGTGAGCTCAAGTCGGTCACTGGAACCCCTTTGCCTGCAAAACCCAAGAACATGAACTCATCTGAATTGGGGAAATCTGTTACTGGGATCAAGTCGGTCACTGGAGCCCCTTTGCCTGCAAAACCCAATAAAACAAACTCATCTGCATTGGGGAAATCTGTTACTGGGATCAAGTCGGTCACTGGAGCCCCTTTGCCTGCA
>NW_026267452.1:91672-95848 GCF_000697945.3 Frankliniella occidentalis
GAGAAGTGTCTTGTTGTGGGGCAGCGGTACATGAATCGAGGGGGGTAAAGGAAAAGGAAAGCAGAAATAAGGAGAAAAGAAAAAGATTTTAAAAATATAGGTCGTTTTAGGGAATTTACTTGCCTGGGAAATATTTTTATCTTTTATTCTGAATTGAAAAATTTCGTTCACTTTAGTACACGACCAGATAAACATAGTACTTTTTTAGTTTTGAAAGCTTTTAAATAGGCTGATTCTTTTTTTCCTTCGTAGGTCACAAGATGATTGGTACTCTTCAGATTTTTTTCTGAGCTTGTTTCGCTTGTGTTACTTTACTTAGATTTGGTCACAATTTTAATTCGTAATTTTTAGAATTTTTTTCGCTCGCTTCGCTCGTGGTGACTTCTATACACTGGAGACGCAAGTCTGTGAATGTCGCTCACCTGCAGGTGTGTGAGCATTCATCCTTACACTTACGGGGGTAAAGGTGTGAATTATTCCTAGAAAGTTCACACGTTTACCCTCGTAAGTGTACGAATAGATATTCACACACCTGCAGGTGAGCGACATTCACACACTTGCGTTTACAGTGTAATTTCCCTTTTCACCCAACTTGTGGTCCAAATTTTAAAACATAGTTTCCAAATCTTTTTCGCTTGCTTCGCTCGCGACCGCGACTGCTTCTTTTTGTTTTCTTTGAAGCATCAGAAGCATTTTACAAGTGTCCTCTATCATTTTGTATAACGATGGAATGTTCTTTCAAAATTGGGAAACCTTTATTAACTTCCCCCTGTGAGTTAGGCAACCAACGCGAAACATTCAGAAAAATGCCTCCCTATAACCTTTCGCTGGATCCGCGCCTGTTCCTCCCCATCCACGGGTGCCAACTTTTCACCCTGAAATGTATCTTGAAAAACTACATATGTTATTTTGTGTACTGCATACGACAGAGGTTCCGGCATCAAAATCACGATTTAATTCCATTACGGCACTGTAAATCGATGTGTGATACTTTTCACACATTTTCGTGTGATAAAATTTTCTGTGTGATTCCCATGATTTATAACTCCCGGGGGAGTCATGAATTTTTATCACAAATTTTGTGTGATACTCATTGCAAAATATTGCGATGATTCTGGATTTATCTCAAAACGGAGTGACGCATCTTGCACAAAACTATAATACATCGAAGTGTCGCTCAAATAAATGATGGTCATCACAAATGTAAGCAATGAATTCAATATTGTACTTTTTCTGCGATGACCATTCATTACAACATCGTGCAATATTTATGTATCACAGGAGACGTGCAGTCAGTATCAAACTCTCATTTTCAGTGCGGGGACTATGTTTCATAAACCGGGCAGTGAAGGACTTATGAAATTACTATTTGTAAAGTGAAAACATAACAGTTCGCAATGGCTCATTTCCCCCCGTCGCGACCCGGCTCTTTTATCAGATAAGTGACACATGGTTTCTTAAAATGCAGATGGTGGGGATCTTCCGTCGTTGCGGAGGTGCAATGACTTCAAACACCTGCGAGCATTTTTCAAGAATAGAATGGAAGCATCATATATGTCCGCTGCTTTCGATTAAAAATGCTATTTGGTCGCCGGTAGTCCAACCCTGGGAGCCACATTTCTCGTGCCCTTTCAAGAAGGTAGGAAAACAGCCCCTTTTACAGCTCATGGCCAAGCAGTCCCGGCCCCTGCCCAACGGAGTTGCCAGCGAAGCGGAGCTTGCAACTCCGTTTGGCGGAAGGGCGGGCCTGCTTGTTTCTCTCTCCGACACACTTCATAAACCATCATAACTCAATGTGTGTGAGGGATAGAGTCAAAGATAAAGAGGTATGAGCTACTTTCAGAATGTGTCTCATCCATACCCATGGTGATATCGTTTCAGCTATTCCAAATTAAAAATTTCACAAATTCATGTAAAATATTTTAGTTTTTTGAAAACTAAAGAAAATGTTAAAAGATGTCTTCAATTACTGTACTCATATTCTGTGGTCCATCTTACCTCCTTAGCGCATGCATGTTGGTTGATTAGGCCGTTCGAAGTTTGGAGTTCAGATAACGAATCAAACCACGGCCCCCTCCAGATGATAAAACAAGTCATTGTGGCCAGAACAAGCACTCGCGCCCGCCTTTCTGCGATACGCGAACCAAAGGCTCATCGCATGTAGCTTTTCGCGCGTTTTACGGGTACCTCGTTATCGGGCTCGCCTGCGTGGGCCCCGCACCCAGTGACGGCGACCCCACTGTTATTCGAAGTGTGATACTTTCCCCCCCCCCTTTTTATGCGATAAAATTTCCTGTGCGATCCCCATGATTTATTACTCCTGGGGGTGTGATGAATTTTTATCACGAAATTGTGTGAAACTCATTGCAAAATAATGCGATGATTCTCGATTTATCTCAAAAACGGTGTGACGCCTATTGCACAAAACTATGATCCATCGACGTGTCGCTCAAATAAGTGATGGTAATCACAAATGTAAGCAATAAATTTAATATACTTTTTCTGCGATGATCATCACAACATCCAGCAGTATTTCTGCACAAAACTATGATCCATCGACGTGTCGCTCAAATAAGTGATGGTAATCACAAATATAAGCAATAAATTTAACCCAGCCAGCAATGGTCAATCAAATTTACATCAATTTGACGTCAAAGAGGACAGAAAGTCGTCATCATCAAAATAGCAAGGGACTTTGACCACAATTTGATATCATCAAAAATAGACGATCGATCAAATAGACCTCAATATGATGTCAGAATTGTTTTTACGCGCCAGCCAATGTTTAGCACATAGATTTCTCATACTTCCGTACGGAAAACTTTGCGTTACTTCGCGTAACCTCTCGATGTCGCTTTATTCGCATTCACATTCACGTCATGTCACAATCGTTAACAAACCAAGAACCGCTTTGAACACGTTTTGGATTCGAAAATGCGGTAGTTATAAATTATATTATAAATAAATTATATTGAACACGATTGGAAAGATCAAGATAGCTGCAATGGACCACGCTCAAAGACCTGTAAGTATTATTTTACTTGAAACATCCAACCCCTAAGTAAATTCCCCTTCTGTAAATTCAATTCAGGTAATGTAGGTTAACCTTCTTTGTGGAGCTAGTCTGTCTTCCAAAATTTTATGTGATCACAAAGATGTCACTAATCAGAAGAGTGTGTACTGATTACTTTCTATCAGAATCGACCCGACCGAATTTTACTTTGGGATGCAGCACGGCGGCGGAGAAGAATGCTGCGTGATTTGCGTGCAGGTGTCTTACGACAATCATCCTCTGAATCGTCATCTGAAGCTTCATCGTCTTCATCTGATGAGTTGTCAAATGTGTCGTCTGATGTGTCAATTCAATCAGACGCTTCTACAGATGATGCTGAAGCTGGTGCCAATGTTGAAGTTGATCTCGACAATGGCAATGATGATGATCTTCAAGAACCTGAGGTTGAGGCTCCTCATGAAAGTAGCAGCAGCAGCAATGCTGATAGCAACAGTGAGAATAGTGACGATGGCAGTGATGCTGCATCTCCTGGTGAAGATCAGGAAGAAGTCGATATGGAGCTGGCTCTTCTGCACAGTATCCGAGGTTGGGCAATGCGCAACGTTACTCAGAAGAAAGTGAATGATATTTTGCGCATCTTAAAGCCACACCATCCACTTTTGCCCCTTGATGCCAGGACCTTGTTAGATACACCTAAAAGTACAGATGTCATTGAACTTGAGAATGGTCATTTGTGGTACAAGGGCATTAGGACAGCACTCAATCAGAGTAACTCAAGAATATCTTGACTCCTATGAAACGATTGTTTTGGATTTTAATATTGATGGTCTTCCCTTGTATAAAAATAACCCCCACTGTCAGTTGCATTTCATGCCTATTCTTGGTTCTTTGCAGGGACCTATTTGCAAACCATTTATTATTGCAGTGTATTATGGACCATCTGGCAAGCCCTCAACTTTAGAAGACTACCTCAGACCATTTGTACTAGAATTGATTGAGCTCATTACAAATGGATTTAATTTTTTAAATATTAATTATGAAGTTAAAGTAGGTGCTTTCATCTGTGATGCAGTGGCAAGAGCCTTTTTGAAATGTTATGTTGGCCATAATGGTACTGATGGTTGTGAGAAGTGTCTTGTTGTGGGGCAGCGGTACATGAATCG
>NW_026267452.1:99233-105634 GCF_000697945.3 Frankliniella occidentalis
CCCCTTTGCCTGCAAAACCCAATAAAACAAACTCATCTGCATTGGGGAAATCTGTTACTGGGATCAAGTCGGTCACTGGAGCCCCTTTGCCTGCAGAGACCATCAGTGCCAAGATAATAAATTCTCCTGTGGTGGAGAATTCCCATAGTGGACTTCAATCAGTCGCTGTAATGTCTTTGCTTCCAGAAGTAAACAGTGTCACGGATATAAATCCGCTTGAAGAGGGGACTCTGCTCCACTCACCTGGATCTCATAGGAACGTTGGAGACCTTGACATTGCTTCGGAACCTGGTAGTGATGATGATCCGTCTTATGGCAAGAACAATGAAATGAGGTCTGAGGAAAATTCATTCGGATTCGGATCTCCTAAGGGCGATGCTTTGGGACCTTCTGGGGAGGGTGCTTTTGGATCTCAATCAGACAATAGTTTGCAACCTAGTGATGATGGATTTGACGATTCGGAAGGAGGTTCTCATCAAGATGGTGATGATCAATCTGTGGAGGGGGACTTGGATAGTTCTGGTCCTGATGATGCAAGTTCCATTTCAGATGAGGCACTCAAGGTGCGAAAGTCATGTATGTATTTTCCCATTGTTGATAGCCTCTTGTGTAGATTATTATTTTCATCTCCCAACGTCTGCCTTATTGTTAATTAATCTCCATCTGTTTTTCTTAGCAAAACGAGATAAAAAAGAAGAAGACGAACTGGTCAGCATTGTTCTGATGAAGTTGACACAAAAGCTGGATGCAGTCTCGCTGAACCAGGCAGTCATTATTAGAGCAGTGGACCCTGACATGGCGAAAGTAATTAGGCCTGCGGAATTCCCACACACGCCGCTTGCAAAAGTTAAACACTTTGCTAAACTGGAAAAGTTTTTGAAAAATGCAACAAATTTTGCTGCAATGGTAAGAACTCTATCTTGTTCAAAGCTTCGATTTGGAATCAGTCTAATTCTATTAATTATATATTTATTCTTCCAGAGGGATAAAATGTGGATGAGTATTGGTGGCTGTGGGGATGAACGCAAGGCCACTGGGCGCATCCTCACTGACCTCTTCCAGTACTCGTGTGCTAAAGATGTCAGCTGGGGAGGAAGTAAAGGAATGAAATGTGCCTTTGGACAGTCTGAGACTTGTAAGGCATTATTTGGTAAGTATACATCCATTAAAGGGAGGTTTTATTTACCGTAAATCTGTTTACATTAATTCAACACTACCTTGCGGACTGAATGTCTCATCTGTCTCCCTTCACAGGTGCAATTGGTATGGCCTATAAAGGAACTGATTTGACACAGTGTGAGCTAAAAATTAAAGACTGGTTCAGGACTGCTCCAGCAGCATATGAGAGGTTGATGAAAAGAAAGATGTCCAAACAATAATTGACATTAATTTCTGTTTTGGATATAATATAATTTTTTGTTAATTAGTGTTCTGTTGTTTTCATACATGTTTATTTGTCGTTGTTGTTGCTGATGTTTTGACGTGCAAAGGCCATTGTTTTTTTAATGCATGTGATAAAATTGTCTATTAAGCAGTATTCTTATTGTGCAATGATTTTGTTGTGTTTTGCGCATTGTGCGAAGATCAATTCTTTTTATTTATGTGATACTATTGTAATACTTATAGTTCCTTATTGCTGTTAAGCAAAGACTGATTTTTTTGTATTGCATGTGATAAAAAATGAAAACTACAGATTAAATCACAAAATTCAGAATGAAAATGGTATCTCCTTCATTCTCGTCTATTCCACATCCTTCAAATTCAGAAAGAAACTCAAAATTTCATCGAATTGTAGTCACATCAAAATTTCATCAAATTGTAGTCGCATCAAAATTTCATCAATCAAATTATTGTCATATCAAAATTCCATCAATCTTGTTGATGATCAAAAATTCATCAAATCTTGGACGTTTTTGCATCAAATTTGAGAAATCAAATTGACCAATTTTTGACAGTCAAATTGACCTCATTTTGACGTCAATTTGATGGCTCATTGCTGGCTGGGTAATATTATACTTTTTCTGCGATGATCATCACAACATCTTGCAATATTTCTGTATCACTGAAAACGTACAGTCCTTATCACGCTCTGATTTACAGTGCCGTTGCGTGACGACTACCTACTCACCATTGGACATGGTGCTGCCCCTCTCCCTCACCCCTGTCGGTGCACAGGCGGTGTAAGTACTCGAATCGAGGTTATGTCGACCGGGTGCGAAACGAGTACGATTAAAGGCAGGCGCGTACCGGCTAGGCGGGTAAATGTGGCAGACCATAGGCCTTCCGATTCATGCCTAGCCTGCCCGTAACGATTTTCTGTGTTGCGCCGAAAATCGAACAGAAGCGCCGGAGCAGCGTCTGGCGCGCTATTATTGAGCTGGCGGAAAGGCATTATAGTTCGCGTTACGGGCACGCTAGACATGAATCGGAAGGCCTATGGCCCAGCCACATTTCCTCTTACAAGGGAAGGTTTTCCGGTGATACACTCAGATTTCAAAGGCGCTTTAAAGAGGAGTTGTTTGCACCCCTAGATTAGGTTTGGCACTGGTTTTAGCTGCCCGTAGAGAGTTTGAAGGCCGTTTTACCCTACCTTAATTGAAAATTCGCCAAATTTATAGCCTGATTATCAACTTTACATGCGCGTATCTCAAGAGCCGTTTGAGCTACAGCGCCCAGATTTTGAGGGAAATCATAATTTAGCACGCTCTTTACTTAAAGAAAATTTGAACGAAATCGATTAGGGTTTCAAAAACGGGTCCCGCGAGGAGGTTGCGATCTTTGACCCCTTTTTAGTGACCCCCCCATTGATTTGATTCAAATATTTTTCATGGAAAGTACTAACTGAAAGATAATGACCTGCAAAACCTGGGCGCTGTAGCTCAAATGGTTCCGGAGATATAAGCATGCAAAGATGGCTAAAAAGGGATGAATTGGAGAAATTTTTGATGAAATTTTCGTGAAATGACCTCCAAACTCCCTACGGGCAGCTAAAACCAGTGCCAGACACTATCTAGGGGTGCAAACAACTACTCTTTTAAGTGCCCTTGAAATCTGACTGTATCACCGGAAAACCTTCCCTTGTTAGCCGGTACGCGGCTACCATACAATAAATGCGATGCGCTTTTGGTTCGCGTATCGCAGAACGGTGGGTGGGTGCACGTTGTCACCGCAGACTTGTTCTATCATTGTCGGAGGGGGCCGTGGTTCGATTTGTGACCTGAAGTCCCAATTTTGAACGGCCTTCCTCCACGTAGCACAGTGGGACGGATCTCGAAAAAGGTGGACACAATTCAAATTTCTACAATATCACATTAACTTTTTTGTTCATACAGGGTGAACCTACAACCTTTAAAGCATCCAAAACGATTCTTCTCGCATTTTTCAATCAGTTGTGTCGTTTTCTATAAGCCCTCAAAGGTCCGTCACTAGAAGCGCAATCGGCGCGCTCCTTCCCGCGCAAATTACAAGTATTTTATATGCTGTTTTTCACTAAACAGGGACCTGAAGTCCGAACCAAAGTTAAGAGGGTTGTAGTTTGACATTTCGTCTTTTAAACTATGTTAGGCGATTTTAATTAATCCTGCGTTTGTGCGATAAAAATAGTGTTTTCTGGAGGCCTGCGACGAGTCTTCACCTCCTTTCCTATAACCGTTGAATTGAGTTACAAAACGATTGCCGCCGATTGCCGCGGTTTGGCGCACATCAAATTGAAGCTCAAACATTGGAGTTTTGATTCCGAGTGAGAACGGCTGCCGCAATCCGCCGCTTTAGCTTTGCGGAGCAAAATTAAAGAGGTGTTTTGAGGTTAGGAACGTCCCTCTCTTGAGTCAATTTTTTCAAAGTTTTACTGTCGTTTGGCGTTTCCAGGAGTCTAAATGTCGTTCAGTAAGAGATTGTTAGTGCCACAAATTCATTTCATAGGTTTCCCTTTCATTCGCGCATAGAAAAGGCCAGATATTTCGATCTGAAACTTACTCTTTCGGTCCACTTAACACATACCACACTGTGTGGAATATTTTAGGCTTTCCCCACTAAACAGGAGGGAATGCCTGGTCATTTGTAATCAACTTTTACTTAAACAACCCTTCAAGAAGGTTTTATTGGTTGGATGATTCCCAAAAATGAAAACTTATTGTAAAAAAGTATTTCATTTTTCATAAATTTCATTTTAAGTTCAAAATATCAACAGGAAAAGATTTGTAAGCGATGCTGTATCATTTCAAAACAATATAAGCTCAATTTCAAGTCATAGAAGTTAATATTTGAATTATGTCCACCTTTTTCGAGATCCGTCCCACTGTGCGTAGTTATGTTGCAGGGAGGGAGGTAAAGAACGAGTAAAAAGCGAGGGGGCCACCACTCGCGTAATCCTGTGTACAGGTGAGGGTGTACTTTCAGTTAACGTGCCATCGCCATCCTATTGGATGTCAAGTCAATGAATTTCTTCTCCCCCATTCGGTGGAATGGCCTATTTGTTGACGAGTTATCGTGCAAACGGGCGGATGGACAGCCATAAAAAAAAATCCGACCATACCAAGTAATAGGCTTTGCTATCGTTCAGCCAAAAATTGGAACTGAACCAATAAGTCAATCAATCGCACAGTCCTAACAGTCCTAAAACTGTTCCAGGCAATCTATACCGGCACCAATATGTCGTTCGACTTTGATTTGATCGCAGCGGCTCTGGGAGTACGTGACGGAGCTGGTGTGTGGGGCTTAAAAGGTTTTCTGCGCGATGAAAATAGTGATGTGCATGCTTGCTTTGATATCTTTGTAGAATTAATACGAATAAAACGTAAACACTAATATTGGTCTTTCATTGAAAACCGTCCTTTGCCTACCTGGTTTCTGCTTAGAAATGGAAATGACCCTTCGAAAATGGGACGAGTGCGCTACGGGTGCGATGCGAGCGTGAGTCGAGGTCGAGAGCACGGCAAGCGCGGATTTAATGCGAGACGAGTGCACCACGCGAGACCGCAGCGAGAGCGGAGCAGGAGCACACAATCGTCTTCAGTCCGTCCCTCATGCGTATCGTAGTGGACTTACACCTGTACATCGTTCGTCCAGCGCTGCTAGCGACGAATGTGAGTCAAGTATTTTTTCCCGGGTATTTTTGACCAATTTTTTTTTACATTTTCATACTGCTGGGCATATTGCTGGGCATTGTTGAGCGCCCCTATGTAAGCCCGGCGTCCAGGGGACGAGGCAAGTGCGCAAGGCAAAGTAATAGTCTGAATGTTGTCTAGAACCTTGTCGATGGTGACGGTTAGTTCGTAGATCCCGGGTGGAAGGATCTTTAGTTAGACTGTAGACTGCAGTCTTGGAACTGCAGTTGCAGAGGAGAAAGGAAAGAGAAATAAGTATAGTTAATACACTAGTTTGGCAATTGAGTTTTCAGATATTTTATTATGCTACTTTTTCTGTAGTTTTCCACCAGTCGTACCGAAGTTTTAAGACAGTTTTAAGACCAATTTACTATCGAGTTTCGTGTTTCACACCTCTGATAGTGTGACGTAAATGACACCTAAATGACACCAAACTTAATACAAATTGCAAATGTAGCATTGGCGTAGTTTCAATTTCAAATAATTTATGGTTTTTTCGTAAAACTTTCACTGACGCCCCGTCGCCATGAAGTCCGACGTTTGATTACTTGAAATGAATACGTATAGCTCCACAACAAACACCAATATAGTTGACTTATCAAACAATAAAAATAATCACCGAATTTTCAGTAGTCGGGAGACATTTCTTGAAAGATTGGCATTTCAAAACAAAGAGACTTAAGTTAAACTATGTTTAAACTGTAGTCACACTATCATTCGGGTTCGGACTGCAATAGGGGGCTTGGCTAGGCTCTGAGGCACATCGGGTCACGGCACTCCTTCCCGTAGCGTGGTGCCATAGCCTGCGTCGAGTGGCAGCAGCACCCAACAACAACATGGCGGCACGGCAGCACGGCAGGCAGCGGGGAGCAGAGGAGAAGACAAGCGGACGACGAGGAAAGAGACAAGAAATAAAGAAAAAGAGCAGAAGAGAGAAGGTTCGACGGGTCGGCTTTCCGTGACGGAAGAGAGGAAGACGGAAGAGAGGAAGACGGAAGAGAGGAAGACGAAAGCGAGGGAGAAAGAAAAGAAGAGCAATGAAATTAACTGAATCTTATGTAAATGGAATTTACTTTGAATTTTTAAATGAGTGTCTGTGAAAAAGAAAATGAACTGTAAGTTTTGAATAAAGAACAACTGAAATGTGTACCAGGTTGACACGAAAGAGACAGAGTGTAAATAAGGGGATTGCCGTGCGAGCAGTGCGCGGCATGGGGTTGCACCGCAAGTTACTCTGGTGCAGGGAGTATCGCCATGCGATGTAAGGGGAGGGACAGTTTTTTTTTTTTTTTTAGT
>NW_026267452.1:105684-107142 GCF_000697945.3 Frankliniella occidentalis
GCAGTGGCAAGAGCCTTTTTGAAATGTTATGTTGGCCATAATGGTACTGATGGTTGTGAGAAGTGTCTTGTTGTGGGGCAGCGGTACATGAATCGTACGACATTTGTTGAAACTGACTCTGCCCTTCGAACTGACCAGATGTTTAGGGACAGAGTGCACCCAAATCACCATCGTGGTTATTCGCCCCTTGAAGATATTATAGGATTAAACATGGTGTCTGCTTTTAAACTTGATCCACAACATCTTATTTATCTGGGCCTTGTGAAAAAAATTTTGAGAAAAAAATTAGGTGCTCGTAACATAGGAAGACTTGCTGATGATGATGTGGCTTTGTTTAAAAATTTGTCACAAGAACTGGGTCCACACTTCCCCAAAGAATTTAACCGGAAGCCTAGGACATTCAAAAGTGTTTCACAGTTAACAGCTGCAGACTTCAGAAGATTTTTATTATACGAAGGTATTGTTGTCATGAAGGCTGTTCTACCTGTGGATGAATATCAGAATTTCTTGCTTCTCCATTGTTCAACATACATTTTAGAAAGCCCTGAATTTGTTCTTCAGCCTGCCATGGTTAATGCTGCTGAGGAATTTTCAAAATTATTCATTCAGTTCTCAATGCAGCTATATGGTCAACAGTTTTTAATCTATAATGTGCATAGTTTCTGCCACATGGCACAAGAGTGTCGCGACACACAGAAACCTTTATACCGATTTAGCTGCTTTCCGTTTGAGAACTACTTGAAAATAATTAAAGAAGCCTTGCGACATGGCTACCATCCACTTCAGCAGCTGGCTCGTCGTGACTCTGAAAGGAATGGGCAGCTGGAAGAGCCCAAAGAAATCCCAGTAGGAGTTCAACTGAAGCAGCCTCATTTTGACCCAAATGAGGTTCTCATAGGAGATCAATATAAAGAATTGCAGTATCGATATCAATCGTTGACAATTAAAAGTCCAAACAATTGTTTTAAAGTTAGTGATGGTTCCATTGCCATCTTGGAAAATATTGTAGTTCCTGCTCCAAATGTAGTCATATTAAGAGGCAAGAAATTTCAGACATTTGTGGATTTTTATGACTACCCTCTTGATTCAACTATTTTGGGAATTGGCTGTGTGTCAGACTTGTCTGAAAATTCTCATGAATGGTGTCTCACAACTTTCACACACAAATGTGTTTTAATGCCTTATCAAGCTGGTTCATTTGTGTGCATACCATTACTTCATTAGGGTACAGTTTTGCTTAATTTTCCTTGTTGATGAATTAATTGTAACTAATTCTTCTTACAATTTACCCAAATGCTACAAAATATGTATATTTGTGAGTTTGTGATCCAGAGTGGGCTGACTCCTCCATGAAACAAGCAGGCCGCCCTTCCGCCAAACGAAGTTGCCAGCTTCGCTTCGCTGCGCCGGCAACTCCGTTCGGCAGGGGCCGGGCCTGCTTGGCCTGCCGGCGGCGAT
>NW_026267452.1:117032-120234 GCF_000697945.3 Frankliniella occidentalis
TATTACAAAAAAAAAATAATAAAGATGTTTCTAAAAAAAAGGGGGGTACAGACCTCGTGTCCGTGTGTCACAGCGAGTAGGCGCACACAGAAAAAAGTTTGCCTACTCCAAGCATAAATTGACTCGTAGATCGGCCACTGCACCAATGCGTACGGGCTCTAGTAAGTGATGTGATATCCAAGCATATGTTACGGACCAACCCCGATGCTCGGGCCAAGCTAGGTTGGCCCGGTCTACGCCAGCCTGGCCCAGGGGAGGTCGGGCCAAGCTGGTTTGCACCAAGTTGGGCCGGGCAAAAGGCGGGCCAAGGTAGTTTACATCAACTTGGCCCAAAGGCGCGCGGGCCATGTCCAATGCGGTATGAGAAATCGAATGTAGAGGTAGGAGAAATCGAATTGAAACCGAAGGGGGAAGTACTATTGTTAGACTGGTTGCCATTAGAGTCAGAGTCCCTGTTAGGTCAGTTGGAAAGATGGCTGGAGTGCAGTTCGCTGATCCGGTGACGGTGCCAGACAAGACAAGATTTAATGCAAGACTAGAAGAATTCATCGACGATTGAAGACAACCACGGACAACACCAACTACTTCTCGGAGGAAACGTACAGGAAATTCCTAAAGGAGATCAAGGAGGCGTTGGAGAAACTGAAGAGCCCAACCTTAAAGTACCTGAAAGAAAAAGATAAGAGGCGATTGAGACGGTTCAATATTTTTGCACAATCAATGGAGAAGACCGGCTCATTGCAGGTAATGGCGTGGGAAACCCCCCTCCAACCACCATGAAATTTTGGCGACTTCTACGACGTCATCTTGGAGGCTCACCTGGCGACAGAGCACAAAGGTAGAAACGTTCTGCAAGATGCCCTGGGCAAAAAATATGCCAATGTCACGGAGGTGGCTATCCAGAAATTTTTGGATTTGTGACCCACCTGCCTGAAGAAGAAAAGGACGAAGAGGAGAGGGCTGGTTGTCGGACCCATGGTTTTCAACCAACCAAATGACCGAATGCAGATCGACCTCGTCGATATGCAAACCATGGCTGACGGGGAGTGGAAGTGGATTCTGGTGTGTCAGGACCACTTGACCAAATTCATCCACCTTCGCCCATTGAAGTCAAAGCGGGCCATCGAGGTGGCTGAGCATGTGCTGAGTATCTTCTTGGTGTTTGGCGCTCCCACGGTTCCCCAGAGCGACAATGGCAGAGAGTTCTGCAACGCCATCATCGACTCACTGCGAGAGACGTGGCCCGAGCTCAAGATTGTCCATGGTGAGTAAGGTGTCCAAGAGAGTCTATTATATTCTAACTAATATTGTCTGACGTCTTATTCCTTGTGCAATGTGGTAGGGCGGCCTCGTCACTCGCAGAGCCAGGGGAGCGTCGAACGTGCTAACCAAGATATCCAGGACATGCTCACCGCCTGGATGATGACATACAACTCGACGGAGTGGGTAAAGGGGCTGCAATACGTGGCGTCCAAAAAGAACAGAGCCATTCACCAGGTAGAGTGGGGGTAGTAAGTTACCGCGCCAGGATGTCGCCGGTCGGTCCTTGACCTGGATGTTACGTAACAGGGCACCGGGCGTTCGCCGTACGAGGCTGTCTTTGGCACGTCCATGATGAAGGTGGGAATCACAACAGCCATACCCAGTACCACGGTGCCTCAAATGGCCACCGAAGAGAAACTCCAGGAGTTTTTGGAGGGTATTAACGTCGGCAGCGGCGGCCCCGGCAGCCCTCCCAGCAGCCCCCGACCACCCCCTCCCGGACAACCTCCCCTCGGTTTAAAACTTCCCGTCTAACTTCCCTTCTTGTTGTGTCCAATACAACAATATTCCTCTATATCCTTTCATATCCCTTTGCGCAGGACGCAGAGTTACCGCCCGCCCTCCGCCCGTACAGTCTCCACCCCAGACCCGCCCGTCCCCTCTCAAGACACCCCCTCGCCCAAGCACCTACCGGACGCGTACCTTCGTGCGGTCTCCCTCTCTCTCCCCTCATGCATCCGCGGTCCAGGTCCAGGGCGCTCGTGCGCTGGCAGCCATCCGCTCCCGCCCTGAGCTTGTTACACCTGTGTCAGCCCCGCGCTTCAGTGGGTGGGACGTCCCGAGCACATCGGCTCAGCAGTGCACTGGATGTGGGCGCGACTCTGCATTCAACGAGACCTGCGCAGGGTGTGGGCGACCTGTCCACACTCTCTGTGCGCATGCCGGTTTCTTGTGCACATTCTGCCAAAGAGCTGGCAACATCCAGAGGCATCAGGCAGCAGCTGGACAAGGCCTCCTCGCCCCAATGGCGGATTAAGATCCGGCTGACAGGGGGGGGGGGGCATGCACTGTCGGTTGCCTACATACAGGGGTTTGTGGAGCAAATTGCCTACCTTTCAGGCGGCTCTCTAGAGACGACAGGGGGGTGATCGCCCCCCCCCCCAAAAAAAAAATGGGACAAAATGCTGTGACCCTCGGGGTGGGCCCCAACGCACTCAACGTGTTAAATTGTTCAATTGATCCCTTTCTTGAGATTTTTTTTTAAATTGATGAAATAATTTTTCCTAGCCAACTTTAACCCGGTGGGAAACTAAATTTCACAGGGATGCCCCTAATGTCTCACAGAACACTGCACATATTGTAGTCCCTGTAATAATTTCTGCGGCCCCTCTTCTCATTGTCCCTGGAGGATACTCAAACTCTTGTAGTCTCTTGAGTAATGTCGCTAGTCCCTATGCAGCCTCCCGGCCTGCTCCCCGAAAAAGGATCCGTAGACACCTTTACAAGGTAGATGTACGCCAGACCACGTCTCGCGTAACAGGCTTCGCGATATCTCACGAAACACTGTTACGCTGCGACGCGCCTGGAATACATCTACCTTGGACTGCGGCGCTGACACCCGAGTCGGGTAGTGGGAAAATGTACACAAAGGTACGGGCCTACGGCCCGTCAACGGCCAATCACCTCGACTAAGCATGCAGGGTTTAGAATTTTTTCGCTAATTTCCGGCAAAAATACCCGCTAGCGCCTTAACGGTTTGCGCTAGAGCAAAACAGACAACATTTTCGCCCGGAGAGCCCTACTTTGATGAGTTACCCCTTAGGAAACCATAAAAAAAATATTTTCAAAAAACGTCGTTTTTGAGACCTATTGTTTCAGATTTTTTAGCCCGCTCTTTTGCTTAAAAGCTATATAAGCGGGCTTATGCCATCGCCTCTGT
>NW_026267452.1:121220-126954 GCF_000697945.3 Frankliniella occidentalis
CTGCCGAACCGAGTTGCCGGTGGAGCGAAGCGGAGCTGGCAACTTGGTTTGGCGGAAGAGCGGGCCCAGCTTGTTTTTAAATCCAATTATTGAGCTAGAAGGCTCATCTTCGAACTCGACCTCTCTTTTCATGGTACAAAACGACTCTGAAAATCCCAGGTCGCTCATTCAATTCGTTCTCGAGTTATCGTGCGGACAGACAGACAGACAGACAGACACACACACACACACACACACACACACACACACACACTCTGACAGACAGAAAAAGCTTTTTCGGACCAGACGGAGTAATAGGCTTCGCTAATCGCTCAGCCAATAAACTTGAGTTTGAGAACCAATGCAAAGTGAAAACTCCCACCCATATTCTTAGTGGGGTCTGTCAGGAGGCTGAAGAAAAATTACAGATCCTTCTTTTTGAAAAGATAATGTAAACCACTATTATTATTGAAACACTATAAAAATATATAACAGAATTGTATGTGGACAAACAAGACAAAGATCACAATAAAGTATTAAAATCAATAAAATAAATCACCAGTTGTCATCCGTCTGTTCCTTAAGCAACCCCTTGCCTTCCAAACACACACATGGTGGGAGTGGTGTAAATCCATTTAGTAGAAGCACTCCAGCTGCCTTCAGTTCTTTTACCTCTTTGTCTATGTAGGACTGCTAGCTGCACTTCTTGTAAGCATCTGCCAACGTACGTTGAAGCCTTTGTTCAATGTAAGAGCCAGTAGTCGTGTCAGGTTCTTCTGAGTTTGATGAGTCTGCAGCAAAATAAGTACAATTTTACTCATCATAGGGCTCCATGTATTCATCATCATAAGAGTCCGAAAAATCATCTGCGTGGAAAAAAATAATTAATTAGCTACTTGTCCGTTTCCATAGAGAAGAAAATTTAACAAGAATCCAGTGGAAGTAAGTCTAATTGTTACTTTGTATTAATACAACTATTTAAAAAATATGTGGGAAGTTTGACAAATGATATGCCCTCCAAATATTTTAGAAGTTACGGAAAGGTTTTATCATTATCATAGCTTCTGAAATCATGCGCGTTAAGTGATAATTGGGACAAATGACTCAAGTATGTAAAGTGTCGTTCCTTTACAAACCAAAAGTTTCTGTAACTTTTTTTTTGTATGATTTGTTTAAAAAAAAAGAACGTACCTACATAATTATTACCTAGTTTTCATTACCTGAATCGTTTTGGCTCATAAAAATAACCAGAAACAACATGTTTGAAACTAGGGGCTTAACTGTGATGTAAGGCCTTAAGTAGTCAACTTTGTGAATCTTGAGGAATTGAGAGCACTTGGAGAGTGTCAGTGGAACTTCTAGCTTCCAAAATTTGCCTGTCATCCTGTATAGTACGTTGTAATACCCTATAATACTAGCTGTAATGCCGTTATATTAATATAATAATATTAATATATAACATCCTGTAATAGACTATAATACTCATAATACTCTATCTAATACCTATAATACCTATAATATTCTATAATACTTTTATAATACCTATAATATATAGTACTGGGTACACGGCTCAGGCGAGTCGGCGACCCCTCGACACGGGTGATATCAGGTAACGGAGTAACTTTACTAGTCTCACAACCAAGTTTAAATTAGTAGCCCAGCCGAAAATTCCGGTTACGGTTACGGATACGGTTACGGTTACGATTACGGTTACGATTACGAGTACACTCGTAAATTGGACCAATTTACGGTTACGGTTACGGTTTTATTCCGGTTACGGCTAGTGTACGGTTACGGTTTCATTCCGGTTACGGCTAGTGTACGGTTACGGTGTCATTCCGATTCCGGCTACGGTTTGTCCTAGTACGGTTACAGGTACGGTTATGGTTCGGCCGCACGGCTTACTGATGAAGTACGTTGACGGCACTGGTCCTTGCACTATGGACAGGTTCTGAACAGACCTCAGCCGAGGCGGCTCGGGACTGCCGGTCCTCTAATTCAGATAGTGTTTAGAGAAAGAAAGGTGCGTAGAGAGATGACACAGTGAACGCGGCCATGCATGAGCATCTCACTCGCACCTCTATCACTCTCTGGACACGATCGGGATTAGAGGACAGGTAGTCAGACTGCTGCTCCGCTCGAAGTCTGTCTCACCTGCAGAAGTTTTACACCAGCACCATCACGGTGCTACATCAGCCCGTGGTCCCCCCTGGAATCGCTCAGAAAGTTACATTTTTCTCAGATTTGTTCAGCAAGTTATAGGAGCTTGGCGCCTGCAAGACTCAGGGTAGGCCACCCGGCAGTACACGCATGCACGGCAGGCAAGATATTGCCTAGTCGCCAGGCGCTAGAAGAGCTTGCGTATGCTGACGAACCTGAAAGTTTCGTAACAACGAATGCCGGACGTACTTTTTAGATGATCCTATATCTGAACCACAATCGTACACATAATGACACTTCAAAGACAGCACGAAAAGAAAATGCTTCAAGTAAAACCACAAAAAAAAAACAGGTGAGTTAGCATCAGTAACTAAAGATGAATAACATTAGTTAATTAATAAGTGCCAAGTCTCCACCATTAATGACAACTTAGGAATCCTAGTAACAGTGAAGGGTGCAAATAGAACAAAGTATAAATGCGTCATTATTTTAATAATGCAAACTAAAAACAACTTTGATTCAAAACGCAATGAAAGTTTTAAAATGCCATAGAGAACAAAAAAAGAATTGAGGTACTGTTAAGAACCATTACAAAAATGTCAAATTGGTAAAAAAAAAAATACCATAGAAAACAAAAAAGAATTGGGGACTGTTAGAACCATTACAAAATGTCAAATTGGTAAACTAATTAAATTATGCACTCTTGGGTTTTTTAGCTGGGCGGCCCGAATCTTGCTCTTGATTCATAAGCTAACATCAATAATAACTTAGAAGGGATTTGGCATAACTTGCATGTATTCTACAAACTGCGGCACACACAGCCAAAGATGTTCAGCGTATGAAAAGAATACTTCGTTTGTTGAGGTTTGATTACGAAGTACACAGAAAAGGTACCTGACAAAAAGACGGCCTAAAGCGAGCCGTCACTCCAACGGGCCGAAGGCCCGTTTTCGGATAGAAGATGTATTACAACATGAAAATTCAGAAGGGACGGGCCGAAGGCCCGTCCCAAACGCCGCCGGCAGGCCAAGCTGGGCCCGCTCTCTGCCGAACCGAGTTGCCGGTGGAGCGAAGCGGAGCTTTAGGCGCTAGAGGGTCTTTTTTTTGACGAAAATAAGCTAAAAATTTCCATAGTGAACAATAAGTTGTTGTAAAAGACCTAAAAACCACCAAATAAAAAGGTAACTCTCCCTCCACCCCAAAAAAACGTTTTCTAAGCAGAAGGGTGGGTTGTAGTCGCGGTGCTTCACCATTACATCCCTTTCTCGAGTCTTTGGGGTAAACTCAACGACGACGGGTTGAAGCGGGCCTTCCATGTTCCTCAGCAAATCGCGCGACAGAAGTGGTCGGGCCGCAGGCCCGACCATCGCCGCCGGCAGGCCAAGCAGGCCCGGCCCCTGCCGAACGGAGTTGCCAGCGGAGCGAAGCGGAGCTGGCAACTTCGTTTGGCGGAAGGGCGGGCCTGCTTGTTGTTTATCAGAATGGGTGGCGGCATATACTGAGTTGAAGAGGTGAGAAATCATATTAAGGCACAATTTAATATGGCTAGAACTACTCATTTTACAGGACATAGCAGAATGCATAAAGCCATATAATCGATGGCTCCCTGCAAAAGCATACGTTCTGTACGATACGCGTCTAAAAAATACGTTATGTACGATACGTGTCTAATACATACTATCCGTTTTTAGCTTTGTTTGCAACAGATTCGAGGGCAAAAATTTATTGTTTTTATGGGCGGAATACAGAGAGGGAAGATCGAACTTTCACCTGATACCGAGAAATGAATGTTTATAAGTTTCTTCCATTCCCAATGGCTGCCGAAAATATGCAAGCGAAAACCGCCGAAAACGGATAGTATGTTTTAGAGACGTACTGTATGTATCGTATGGTTTAAACGCGTACCGTAAAGAACGTATACTTTTGCAAGGAGCCGTCGTAATGTGGAGGTGGGTGAGACCTTCTTTGGCCTTCTGGGCTGCTTTCTCTTGAATAAACTTGAAGATTTCTTCTATCCTTGGTGGTAGTCGACAGCCTAAGACGACATTGGTTCATTGCAGGAGTCTATCGCACCACCAGTGCGACCGCCCCACGGTGGACCCCAGGGCCCAGTCCCTGTAGCTGAATTCCCACTTGGGCATTTTGTAAAATGAAATATAATAAAAACAACACACACATAAAAATTAAAAAATGTGGCCCTACAATTGCAATCAGCGCATTAAGACTATAGCCACACAACTTTCACATGCATTAGGGAACAATTGAACAACAAGACAGGGTTGAGAGGATGAGTTATTCTTCAGCAACAAGACTGAAATACTTCGTGACATCCCAGTTTCCATTTGTCCACTAAAAAGTACTACTTAAATGGATTCATCACACATCTGCGCCAGTAGGGTCCAATAATGCAAGAAATTCTAGTAAATAAGGCAGTTTATTGACCAACATGGATGTCAAAACACTCACATTATTTTAGTCAATGCAAGACATGTATGAACAAGTACAATACGGATAGACGGATAGGATATCATAATACCAGGCCTAGCATTTAGAATGCGGACTCCAAAATGAAATAAAAGTTGTAATTTTGCTTACTAGTTCTGACTTCAAACAATAGAACTTTAGAACACACGCCCAACACGTTTACATAAAGCAGAATACCATTGAGAATAAGGAGTCAAACTCCAAAGTTAAACTGAATGCAGAACCAGTCAGAAAACTTACAAACAGAACTCGAGAACAAACGTCCAATAACACTTTTACATAAGGCAGAATACCATTAAAAATAATGAGAAGTCAAACTCCAAAGTTGAACTGAAGGCAGAACCAGTCAGAAAACATAAAATAAACGTTTTCTATCAAGGACAGTAAGGGTTCATAAAAAATAAAGATTCACAGGGGGCTATTTTTGACCTTGTGACTACAATACAAACTGCCATGGATAAAAACTGAAAATGTGCAGCAATTTTTATTGATCTTCGTGTGCATGTGCTTCACATGGGGTTTAGCTTATAATGTTAATAATGTTTAACCCTTTACGTCACAGGTTTTGTCTAGCTGAGAAAAAAACTTTTCATATCGATTTTCTGGTTGGTTCTGACTTACTGATCATTTTGATTTCTGTCCCGACGCTGTAACGTTAACCGTTTAGATTTTAGCCCTGTGTATCAAAAATGATACACTGTGACGTTAGGGTCATAATTGACAAACACACAAACTTTGCATTAGAGCGTTATTATGAGCAACAAATATTTTTAAACGACACATCTTAGCTCTATGGAACACCTCTAGGACGATCATAACTCGTATTGTTCGAAATGGTTCGGAAATGTGGAATTTATTAGTTTGGTTTTTAGAATATTTTTGCTTTCCACCGTTTTCCTACGATCCAAAATGTCGCATTCCGGGGCAAAGTGTTTTTTCATGAAGAGTAAGGCTTGCTGAATCTAGTGGCACTCGATGCCCCAACCTCACATAAAAACTGGCGCGGCAAATAAGAGTGATCAAAAATGATACACTGTGACGTTAGCGGGGATGTTGTGACGCGCCACCCGTGGCGTAAAACCGATGAGCACTCTTTATATTTTACAAGTGT
>NW_026267452.1:128296-135368 GCF_000697945.3 Frankliniella occidentalis
TCACTGATGAATGGACAAAGGAACGTAACTCCACCCTTGGGTGATTTTGAGATTCATTAGCTATCTTGACCGAAATTTTATGGGGTACATCTGGGATTTTACGAAATGCAGCTATCTATTATAGATTTTGAGATACATGGGGTGGTCACTTAGACGTAAGTCCATCTGAAAGCTGACAGAGAAACGCAAGTCCATAGGAAGCCTAACAAAGAGACGTAAGTCCATGATACAAGTTGGACAAAGAAACGTAAGTCCACTTCTATTTTCACAAAGGAACGCAAGTCCATCACACAAACTGGACAGATAAACGTAACTCCAGAAAGGTTTCACAAAGGAACGTAAGTCCAAAACTAAAATGGGACAAAACAACGTAAGTCCATTTCCAATTTCACAAAGGAACGTAACTCCATGAACGTTTTTGTAAAGAGGCACAAATTACCAATTCCAATGAGGTTGACAGTAAATAAATGAAAGATTTAGTCTTTTGGTGTAGTCAAGAGATGAGCAGGTATTACATACTGATCTCTTATGAGTACTTGTAGAACTACTCATCTGTGAGTCACAAATACATTTATGAGCAAGTCACCCTTGATCACAACTCTTACTCACTGCTGTGGGTGTTAAAGCGGTTTGACTGTTGTTTATGATCTTCCTCTGATGGGAGGTTATGACGTCGCCCGGCCCTACTACTTATAACGATTCGCCGCATATTTCATATCTCCACGAAGTCCACAAACTCAAGCGAGTATTTTGTCTATCAAGTACACTATTTTCCGATGAAACAGTATTATATCATACCCGTTCTCTGGTTTGTAACCACCATGCCGCTGCCGCTACCCAAACTTCTTTTTCGTTTATGTTTATTTCTGGTCGTCTGCTAGCTAGAGATAGTCCACCTATCACGGCCTCTTGGAAAATACACTGTGCAGTGTGTGGTGACCACCTCATCTCCGGACCGGAATGTGACTGAACCAACTTCTGTTCCACTTGTCGAATTTATTTAGTCTGTAGTTTGCTCTTAAGTTTCATGTCAGACGAAGCAACAAAAAGAGCCCCCCCCCTTCCCCTCTTAAGTTTCAAATGTGATGCCTAGCGTGGAGAAAATTTTGCGAATTTTGCTCTTTGGTCAGCAGTGGTCAGCAGGGACAAGTAAGTGCAAAATACTTGCTTGTACTTGCATACTCAAACCATGATGAAACACAACTCATCTTAGATTTTTCTGTTGCAGGTTGTGGGTAAAAACCACTTCAATGTCTGCTTTCATCATACCAAGGAGTTTTGTTTTCAGCATTGCTTGGAATTCTCTCAAGTCCCGTGGTACAGCAGGAATTAAAGGAATTAAATCATAAGTAGTGAAATGTGAGTTGTGAAAATTAAGGTTTACTTCTCCTCTTCCAATTTCATTAGGTACAGACCATTTAAATATAAGATAAATTAATATTCAGTCAAACACGCACCGTAAATTAAGTTAAACATTACACAATGGAAACAATATAAATGCTATCAAATTACCAACTTTAAAACTCAATCATAACATTAGTTACATATGTATATCTAAGTAACAGCACATAGATAAATATGGAATGCGTTATCATTGTATTAGGAACATGTGTTACTGACTTCAACTATTTGGTTTCAAGCAAAATTAATAATCTTTGAAATATATTAAAGCTAAATTGAGTAGATATCACACATGGAAACAATAAAGAATCTCTATGAAATTACATAAAAAGTCAATTGTACAAGTAACAACAAACTTACTTTTGTTTCTAAAATAAATAAAGGTATAGTAAAAACAAGTGCACACTAAATATTTTCAATTTGACTTTGGCAATACTATGTGCATATAAAAATTACACAACCAATAAAAAACAATAAGACAATCAAAATTCAAAAATGTCATCTTCATCTTCTTCTGGAGCATCTACGTCGGTGTCTTGAGTTAAGGATGGATCTGTACACAAAGAGTGATAAAATGCATGATTCTCTGGTTCCAGGTAAGGCAAGAGTTTGAGTAGGTCAGCCTTCTTTTGAATTGAGATAGCCTGTGGAGTGGTGAAGCACTTTTTCAACTGAGGGGCCAATTTAGGCAGATGCCCTTTGTTTCGGTTGAAGTTAAGACAATCAAAAAGGGCATTGATATTGTGGGCACTCTTCACCTCCACAGTGCCATTTCCACTTCTAGAATATCTGAACCAATAGGTGTCCAGCCAGG
Organism: Frankliniella occidentalis; assembly: GCF_000697945.3. Classification (NCBI taxonomy): domain Eukaryota; kingdom Metazoa; phylum Arthropoda; class Insecta; order Thysanoptera; family Thripidae; genus Frankliniella; species Frankliniella occidentalis. Next base: position 130,512 of record NW_026267452.1, read on the forward strand.
AGAAATCATTCCCACTCTTCAGTTTTTTCCTTTTGACAAGGGGTCCCTTTAACATTGCAGCAAAATCGTAAAAGTTACCTTTCATTTTGATAACTTTGAATTTGCCATCAGGGAATCTCTCAGGATCTGCTGTCTGCTTGCCAGCTTGCTCAACAGCGTCATACCATTCCTCTGGGGAACCAACCTTATCAAGGGTTCGCTTGTACCTCTCAATGACCGAGTGCTTGTTGTCCACTTCCATGTGGGTGTGTCCAGGCACCAGGTATATGTGATCAATGCTCTGCAGGGTGGGATGTTCTTGAAGTCCAACAAGGTACATGGTTGAAACGTGGCTGTTGCGATTTTGTGACACACAGGAGTCAGTGAAAATTACAAGCTTCTTGATACCTGATGGAACAAAGCGTAGTATGTGTCTCAGCACACATGACGCAATGGCATTAGCACTTCGAGGTGCCTCTGCCTCATGCCACATGTAGCAGTTGGTCAGCTTTGTGCGGCAGTCATAGACAGTGAGGTTGAAAACATTTAGCTGCCGTGTATAATATGACTCCCCACAACGTAGCAGAGGAAGTGGCAAGACTTGTTCTAGGTCATAGACAATAACAGAAAGTTCTGGATCTGTTTCAAGCTGAGATTTGAAATGCCGTTTTAAAGCATAGCCTTCTTGAGCCTTCCGCTGATGTAGCTCATGATCCACTTTGGCTTGAGCTTTTGCCTCTTCGTCAGTAGATTGAGCAATTAAAATTTTAAATTGATCACATTTGCCACACGAGTCCTTGCTGGGCTTTTTAAACTTTTTACCTGTTTGTTTGACAAATTTCTTGTAGACTGACAAAGACACTAATGGATTTCCAGACTCTTTGTAAAGCTGGTACATTTTCTTATAGTTAAGTTTGGTAGGGAAGTACAGTCTTTTCGATTGAGCACGAGAGTAGTGTGACACATATGATGGGAAAGAGTCTATATGTGCCTTCACAGCTGCTTCTTTTACAGGGTCGAGTTTATGTTTTGGAGCATGGCGACCTCTGCCATCTTCTGCCAGAACTCCAGCAACAGAGCTTGTTTTTTTAGTGTAAGTAGTTCTAGAGACTGTTTCAGAAATACAGAAGACATTCAAAAATGTACTCTTACAAACTCTAAATCTCTTTCCATTAACTTCAAGATAATACTGATTTGTTCGAGTTCTATTCTTCCCACTATCTTCATGTTTTGGCCTTTTTCTGGCGGGCTCATCGTACTCTATCAAAGTAGAAAGATATTGAGTTTGCTTGTTGTGAGAAGCAAGCTTCCAAAATTCTTCACATATAGTGGCCCTTTTTTCTGGTGTAACCTTGTCGTGGCAATTGTTGTGACAAGAATCATGAATGGGTTTCGTTTCTTTTCTCCTGATTATCTTGCCAGGTGGTGCTTCGTACTCTTGTCCCGAGTCTCTCAATTCCTTCCTTTTTCTTTTCAGGGCACGTTGAGATGGTGGTTTTTCAGCATTTGCTTCCAGATCGGCCCTGTCTCCTTCTGACAGAGGTTCAGCAGTATCATCAAAACCAGCACCTAAAAAAATAAAGTTACTTATTATTATTATTTATTATTCTACCATGTGTATTCTGTTATCTGTACATATTTTTAAGAAATAAATAAAAAACTGAGAAAAATCTAATAAGGATGTTAGTAGTATTGTTTTCATTAAAATTACCATTCAATGATTCATGTGTTTCATGGACTGGCCCAGAGGGCACTCCCTCTCCAACATTGCTACTGGTAGTTTGAGATTGCAAATTAGCGTCATCAGTTAAAACTTGTTGAGCCTGCTGCATCCCAGTGTCATCATGTATTTCTTGTTCTTCCTCAAAGTCATCATCTGCATCATCTTCTGCTAATAAAAAAAAATATCAGAAAAGAGGCATGTCAGGAAAGTGAGATTTTCAGAGTCAATTGAAAGTTCCAGCAGACAGCTCTCTAAAATCTAATGTATCATTGAGCTGCTGAGCGATTTTTCCAGAATTTTGGTAAGAGGATCACACAGAGGGTTAAAGCAGATTTACTTTGACTCAAAGAGACTAACTGTTGTAACCTTCAATTGTAAAGAATTCCATTATTTTTTTAAAAGATGCTCTACAAAAAAAAGGAGAATCCGCACTTTCTCTTCCAGCTACTGACCATTTGATGCACTTTGTTGCTTTGCATTCTTGCTTAACTGTTGCTTTAAAAGCCTAAGATTTTGATGAGCTGGTGGTTTATCTATATCAGTAGTTATATCTACTGGTAGAGGGACAGCAAAACATTCATCATCATCAGGTGATGGACCTAAAAAGGCAACAAGATACAATTTCATAAATATAGGCACAACAATACATTAACTGTTTTAAATTGTCAAGTATAAAGAAAGGGGAAGAAAATAACTATTTGTTGCAATTTACCTCCTGACTTTGCTGAAGGTGATTCAAATAATCGAAATCGAGCATGATGTGATGACCTGGTTTCAGAAGTGGCTCGTTGCTCAGAAGAAAGTGGAGTACGCAAATCAACGCCTGCTGGGTCACAATACAATTCCATAAATATACTAATAGCATAACATTTTACGTTTTAGACTACCTGCCATATATCACGAGAAGGAAAAATTGACATTTACTTTATTTCTTACCTGTGGAGTTAGTTGTTCCTGTTGGTGAATCAAACAATGAAGTGCCACTGTGGCTTGATGGTGTAATAGAAGACCGAGTCTTTGATGATGGTAAACTATGATAAGAACCTGTAAGTGCATTCAATACAAGTAATGTTGGCCATGGATAAAATATGAAGTAGTGTTACAACAACACCTTACCATGTAAGGACCCACCAGCAGCAGATTGAGATGACTGTGGAATTTTAGGTGCACTTAAATTGAGAGCAGCATTTTTCTTCACAGCTGTTGAAGGTTTAAAAAAAAAAAAAAAAGCATGAGAAAAAGGAAAAAAAAAAGAGTGTTTCTTCCCTCCCCTTAAACTGAAATTTCATAGAATTTTTTGTACCTTGTGAACGAGTAGCAGGTTCTACAGCTGTTGAAGTATGGAGAGATGAACCCAAATTCTTTCTAACATTTTTCCCTTTGGGCCATGGCTTAACACTAACCGATGGTAATGGTTTCTTGGGCTTCTTTTTCTCTGGAAGAAAAAAATGATTGTTTAATAAAAATGTTGAATAAAAATAATAGCAAAATCGACAGGCCCACTGACTTTCTCTCACCTTGTAAACAATCATCTGATTCTGAAGAAGCTGAATCAGAGTTTTCATCTGAATCTGTCTCTTCGTCACCAAGCGAAAACTCTGACCCTGATTTGGAGGGGGTATCACTTAATACTTCTTTTGCTTGTCCAATTTCATAGACAGGAGAATTTGCTGGAACTTAAGCATAATTGTAAAAAAAGGGAACAATTTTAAGATGTTATAACTTGAGTATGCATCAAAGACTTACTTTCAAAACCATGTGAACTCCTAAATGCATCAGCATTTTCTTTCATTGTTTTCATTTTCAATAGGGCATAAGGTGTCAGTTTTACAGGAGCAGCTGAATGGTTTTGATTGGACACTGTATCTGTAAGAGGCTTACTCTTTCGTGCTGTCTCATGGGACTCTCCAGTGGTATCTAAAATAAAAGTGCCGTTTGTTAAAAAGATTTGATCATAATTTTGACTGGAAATGGTTTGATTAAAGAAAAGTTGAAATAGCAACTCTATAAGTTAGATTTTAACAATTCTAAATAAAAACATTTTAAGGTTTGAATTAAATAGAAGATAAAAGTCCATTGTAATAGTACTCCCACATCCTTTAATACCAAAACTATTTCATACCCAATGTGATTACAAACTTTGACAAACATACCTGTAGATTTACTTGATGTAGAGTGCAGCCTCCTGTTAGGTAACCTATTGAGAGGTTGATTCAAAAGTAGGCTCCTTTTCACTCCTGAAAATAAAATTAACAATATAAGACACTAAAATTATGAACATTATTTAACCTTCCTAAAAAATTTCATGTTATGTTGAAATTTACCAAGAGTCTTTCTCCCGTTTTCTTTATTATTACCAGAACCACGACTTAGAACGGAATCTAGAACAGACAAAGCCCCATGTAGTAACAATATACAGTGCTCATATTGGTATGGATGAAGATACTCTTCTAATCGGACTTATAAGGCAACCATATCCATTACTCCATTTATTTACCAGCAGCAGCTGAGGTGATGATAAGACGAAGGATGTCTACATTCCTCTTTAGTCTCATCATCAACCCGTAAATAATCGTAAATAATCGGGGTGAAATAGAAAGGCTGACTGGTGGGTTATAATGGGAGAGCACCGTAGTAGCGAACACATACCTTTCCATTCATCACTTAAAACATCCAGCTCGGAACCATTCAGAGGGCTTAACGTGCGTGGTTTCTCAAATATATTATCTGGGTCTGGGTTAGCGACATCTGGAATAGCCATCCTTGATGCTACGTCTCCTGGTGTCTTCTCCTTGATATTATCTGGGTCTGGGTTTGCAACACCTTGAGTTGGCATCCTTGACGCTTGAGCATGTTTGTGGCCATTATCTGGGGGTTGCTTTTCAACATGCATTGGCATCCTTAACTGTTCACCTGCTGGCGTCTTCTCTTTGGACATTACATTTGAAGCCACTTTATTTTCTGTAACAAAACAATGTCAGTGAGTAAAGCACCCTAGAGAGCTTCCATGTTTTGATCTCACTCTTATTTCTCGATGGATTCAAACAATTGTATTTTACAAGGAAAAGCCTGCGCCAGGAAATTTATTGTCTTTCAGCAGATCAAATATCCAAAGTTTGTAATTATGTGGCATGCAAAGATCATACAAGAAACAA
>NW_026267452.1:139623-139952 GCF_000697945.3 Frankliniella occidentalis
ATATCCTACAGCACCTATGTGCTGTGAACCCCTCTTTAAACCCACCAATGCCATGCTGCCCCAAGTTATCACCAATAACAGCAATTAACGTGCCATACACTTTCTGACCACTCTTAAGCTGTACACCTTTTTCAAATTTTTTCAAAACATCAACAATCACTTCAAGGGCAGCATCCATCCCGTAAGACTTCCCTTTTATCAGGTTGGCATTTACCAGGCCAAGCAAACATATCAGAAGGAATATCTCATCCGTGTTTGGCTATAAATGTAGACACATAAAATTGTTAAGTTTTCACAAAAATCAATAATAAATTATTTGTATATTGTTA
>NW_026267452.1:140564-142132 GCF_000697945.3 Frankliniella occidentalis
CTATATTTCTTATTTATCTTCCAGCAAGTCAATAAGTAGTGATGATGCTGAAACCTCAACACACCAAGAAGAAGCAGAAATTAGAGAGCAGCAAAGAAGCACAAAAGAGGTCTTAATCACTAGTTATGACAGGTAATTAACTACATCTGTGAGCCAGCAGCCACATTTCAAAGGGTAATTTATTCAATATTACAGACTGCCCGGTTTGAGCGAAATGTTGGCATTGCCTCACCACTCTACCAAAGTGCTGGGAAAAAAGCGGAAATCATTGCCTGGCTGGCCATGTCAGAAATGTGAAGAAGTAAGTTCTATTTACTTTAACTCTAGGGACACTTGTAGAACCTACACATATTGCATGCTTTTGTATTATTTTTCTTTCCTCATTGCAGTATTATCAAGCCTCCGGTCTCGATAATAAAGCAGTGTGTAAATGTTCAAGACATAGATCTGTGTTCAAGCGACAACCGTCACCTAAAGGTAAATGCCAACCTAATTTGATTACATTTTTGTGATTTTAAAAACAAAACAACCTAACCTTTAATTTTGTTGTAGGTTTTTGGTCCCTAGACATGCCATCCACACAATGGATAAGGGAAAGAGCTATGGGTTTTCAAACGCAAGAATAGTCTGTAATAATGTGTCTTAAATAAAGTTTTCACAGAACAGATCCTTATGGCTTGTCATTTTTTGGAAAATTATTCATACTCACCTCAAAGGTAAAACTGGGCACGTAAGCTCTTGATTTAATCCAGCTGCAGTATTTAACTTGTTGCATTTTAAAAGTCCGGTGACTTGACATCACACCACTATAACTAGCTTTTAAGTAGCCCGCTCCAAGGTAAACCATATTATTTATTCTTCTTTAGAGAATCCACAGTTGAGAAAAAGATACTGATGGACATACAACTTGTGCTTTGTTGTTGCTTTCTCAAGACCCATAGAGAAATCTGTGAGCAGCCACTCTAAATCGATAATCAGCATAATTTGATGAGGGAACTTTCATATGACAATAAGGCCAACAACATACAAGAATGTGTATGTGTAAGAAATTAGTCTGCTGGTTTGGAAAGAGAGAGAGGAGAGACACTTCTCCCACCGGTGTGGCCGTGGTGCGCAGGGGAGATGTAGTGCGCTGAGAGGAAAGGGCGCCAAGCGCACAGTTGTTTAAAATGGAAACAATTAGGCAACGGGGGATCGGTCACGCCCGCCCCGCCTTAGCCTTAAAGCGCACCACGACAAGGTGCTGCTCGGGCAGGGCGGTGTGCTGCCGCCGGCGCGCGGACCGGCGTCGGCCTCGTCCCACGTGAGCAGTGCCTGGTCGTGGTGAAGGAGCTCCACAAGTCGGTGGTGTCGGCCGCGCGCGCGCCGCCGGCGCCGGCCTGCTAGAGCAGAGCCTTGTGGTGCCCAAGATGGTCCCCAAGTACGTGGTCCTGGCCACGCGCGCGCCGCCGGCGCCGGCCTGCTAGAGGAGAGCCTTGTGGTGCTCATGATGGTGTGCAAGTCGGCGGTCCTGGGCGCGCGCGCCCCGCCGGCCGCCGGCCTGCTAGAGGAGAGCCTTGTGGTGCTCA
>NW_026267452.1:143817-169275 GCF_000697945.3 Frankliniella occidentalis
ATTGGAAATGGACTTACGTTGTTCTGTCCCATTTTAGTCTTGGACTTACGTTCCTTTGTGAAACCTTTCTGGAGTTACGTTTCTCTGTCCAGTTTGTATCATGGACTTACGTTCCTTTGTGAAAGTAGCAATGGACTTACGTTTCTCTGTCCAAATTATATTATGGACTTACGTTCCTTTGTGAAAGCAGTCTAGGACTTACGTCTCTCTGTCAACCCAAGAGGAGGTGGACAATAGACGTAAGTCACACTAACTCCATACTCATTTGAGTTAGGAAACCGAACAAAGTTGGAGTGGGTAAATAAGATATTAACAAGATATTCTGTGAAAGAAAATTTGAACTAAAGCAATTAATGTCAGAGATAGATAGAAAAATGACTCAATTTTGGCCCTACTGCACAATTTTAAAAAGTGGACTTACGTTCCTTTGTCAAATCATCAGTGTTTTGTCGATTCACCTCCTTAAACCAAATATTGTAGAGGTGAATACTCTCTAGTATCCACAAAGTTTCCTCATCTGTCAAAAGAAAAAAGAGGTGGTTAGTGCTGAAACAATAGGTGAAAGGTGCCATGGTGTGGCCAGTATTACGAACTTACCCAAAGTTCCCTCTACAAAAGGGAATTTCTTTTCAGTTTGGTGGTACTTTTTTAGAGGTTCCATGGTACGTCTCCATTTGTCTCTAGCCTCGTCTTCTGTTGTCTCTAATTCTGCTAACAGTTCTTGTAGCAGCTGTAAATGCAAAAATTCATTTCTATTAGTCTTGAATAAGAGAAACATTTGAAGTACAAGGTATGTAGCTCAGTATTTAGATAGTTTAGTGGAGATTGAAATAAGGATTGAAATTTAAATGTTTGATATAAATAGGAAGAGGGGAGGGGGGGGGGGGGGGGGTGGTGGAGAAATAGATAGCTCTAGTACGTACAACTTCATTAATACCCAGAGCTGGAAAAGATTTCAATAGCTGAAGACCAGGAAGTTTCTTCGCCTCTACTTTGCGGAGTGGTCTTGCTACCTCCATCAAATGTTTATGAGCAGCTGCAGTTCTGAGATTTGCACTCCACTTGTCAAACATTTCTTTTTTTGCTTCAAGAGCAGTCAATTGATGGATATTGCCTCTGGAAGAGGTTGATGCACTCACATTGTCAGTTTTATTACACCTGTCCCTCCTTTTTCTCAACATAGTCAACAGCCCATTCTGCAAAAGTTAGCAATAAATTATTATGGCCAAAAAAACACACTGAAAAACAAAGGTGCTAAGTCATGCCTTTCCAGGGGAGGGTCAAGAAATTCTCAGTCTTTTAAAGTTAGGACTAAGCACTTTTGTTTTTCTAGTGCAGCAGACATGTAATTTAATTAATGGACAGGTAAAGTACATCACATAAACTTACATTGTCAGGGTCATTATGATCTTTAAGTGGTGACCATTTGTTAACCATCTTTTTGGCCGCTTTCTGTAAGCATTTGGTGGAGGTCTGGTCGTGTCCCATCAGATTGCTCACAACCTCTCTGACAATAGAAGACTTTACTCTGTGATCCACATCCCTATTTGCCAAAGCAGTTTCACACTTGCGAGGAAGTTTAACTGGAAGGAATATCTCATCCGTGTTTGGCTATAAATGTAGACACATAAAATTGTTAAGTTTTCACAAAAATCAATAATAAATTATTTGTATATTGTTATAAAACCAACCTCGTCACTAGACTGTTGTACCAGAAGAGACTGTAAGAATGGATCAGACACATTATGCACTGATAATGTGACAATATCAGAAGCCTCAGAAGCCTGAATGTAAACAAGGTCAAAAAGATTTTATCAGTTACTTCCTCATACCGTACACAACAAAATTAGTTAGAAGAGTTAAGTTCTGCAAAAAACCTTACAGAAGTGGAAGAGTTGATGGTCTTTGATGCCTCTGTAAGCGATGAGTTTGGTGTAGTTAGAATATCATTTGAAGTCGTGGGAGTAGATGTAATAATCTGACCTTTTTCTAAAAAAAAGAAAACAAACATGTGTCACAAGTACATATAATAACCAACACTGAGGTATAGATATAATCTCCTACAACCCTTCACCAAAAAATTCAAATCACATTTTAAAAAAAGTTAATTGTTTACAAGGACTGCTCACCTGCAACATGAGCCGTGGGTGGACATTGACAGTAGCTGCATGCAGCACTCGTCGCCTTTTCATCCAACGAATAAGCTGTGCAATCACAATCTTCTTTTTTGCACGCCCCTCGCTCTATGTTTCTAGGATCCTTCATGATTTCAATGAGTCAGTCCAATAACATCTGTTGCACACAACAAAATTAAGAAATATATACAAATTTGTATCTTAGTAGTCTTTACACTTATAATAAGTTTAATAAACTATTTTAGGATCCTATTTGAATGCTTGTCAGTACAACAGGGTAAAATTAATCACAATGAAAGTATCAACTAAAAAAAAAGTAGCAAGAAAATATTTTGGGAAGGTATTTTTTAGAGAACTAATGACAAAGTCTTAACTAAGCTGGTTGTCACAATTTCTAACAATCATTAGGTAAACACTAAGCTTAAAAATTAAAATGACAAAAAACATATTGACATATTATGGCTGCCCTCCGATACAGGATTTTGACACAATCGCAAAAGTGTTTCTAAACTTGTGGGCATGAAAAACTGAGTGCACAAGCATATCCTGAGGTTTATGAACCGATATCTTGTTGGTTAAAGAAACAATAAAGCAACTAGCATGAACATCACGGCACACTGTTGTCACATCTTGACACACAAATGCAACCTCAGGTTGTACTATAATGTTTTTCACAAGAGCAAAAACAGGCAAGTAATCTTGCAGTCCAACAACAATATAGCAGTGTTCACTTTTAAATGTCACACCATTCAGATCCAACCAAGGGGATTCTGTAACTTCATCAGCGGGTGCTTGAATCAGCTTCCCATAGTATGAAAACTTCAGCTTGATTGACTTGAGAGGTCCACATTTGGATTCATGCCGGAGTGACTTCTTCCACAGATAAGCCTGATGAAGTTGATCACGACGAGCCAGGAATAGAGGAATATTTCTGTAGGCTGTCAATACAGAAATTAATCTTTTGTAGTACTTGTGATTGGCCTCACATCTCAGGCACATATAGTTCATTAGACTTCCAAATTGTAAAATCTGGCTGGGAAAATGAATCATAAAATGTTGCTTTGGAATGAGACGAGGGCCATGAAGTGAAATAAAATCTGAAAGATACTGGTCAATTAAGTCTCGAAGATAGGTCACCAACCACAAGGGAATTTCAACAGTAAACACAATGCGACAAATTTCTAGCATATCAAGATAGTTCTTCCAGTGGTCATTTTCAGTATCAATTAGGGGACTCACAATAAGTGGCAGCACTGTTGCAAGTAGCCACAGTTGACAAGCTGACTGATGGAGAGCAGTGGAGTCATCTTTTATGTAGTCTTCCTTGAGTTCAGATGGTCTGTCCCCTCCTTCAGAGTAATCCAAATCATAATTAGCAATTGTTTGATTAAGCCATTCCAAAGTAAAAGGTTTCTCCCCTTTGATGTCATACAGATAGTATTTGAGCATTTTTTTCACTGCCAGACTTAGAGCCCCCTCCAGTAAACAATGCATTGCGTCAAAAGGTAAATTTGATAAAACATGGAAAGACTGAAGTTGGTTTAAGCATGGCTCTCTGTTCAAACCATACTCTGTGCTTGCCTTTTCATTTTTTCCTCTTGCTGTTTGAATCTTTCTAATTTGATTCTGATACTCTTCTCTGGTTCTAAGTAAATTTTTATCTTCTTTGGTCATTTTCTTAATTTCTTCATCAAATCTTGCCATGCATATCCTACAGCACCTATGTGCTGTGAACCCCTCTTTAAACCCACCAATGCCATGCTGCCCCAAGTTATCACCAATAACAGCAATTAACGTGCCATACACTTTCTGACCACTCTTAAGCTGTACACCTTTTTCAATTTTTTTCAAAACATCACCAATCACTTAAAGGGCAGCATCCATCCCGTAAGACTTCCCTTTTATCAGGTTGGCATTTACCAGGCCAAGCAAACATATCACTTTCAAACAAGACCTATACTTTAATGGTATATTATCAAGAAATAAATAGAAAGCTCCGACCTTTTGCTTCCCAGACCTGCTCTTCAACGGTGATAAAACCTCAACATCGTCATAATATAAAATAAACCTGAGGGCATCAGGATGATCCCTCAATATTTTGTTTTCCTTTGAGAGATTTCCTTTCATGTAACAGTCCAGATAACTGGAGTTACAAGTGCCACTTGGTGCATTCTCAACAAACATTTTGTAGTCAGGGTGGTTGATCATTTTCTCAACTGTCTCTTCGAGAGGCACATATATAAATTCCTGGTCAATTACTTTGGTCTTCGTTACTCCACCTTTACGGCCTCTAATTAGTATTTTTCCCAGAGGAATCCTCTTTACATCGGTCACCCCAAGAGTTTCTTGAAAGAATTTTTTTTGTTGAGATTTTGTTTCCAGATTTCGAAACGCATCGTAGCAAGTTGATGAAGCAGTTTTTTCCACATTGACAATTTGATCCATTCTCACTTTACTTCCTGCGGATTGGAGAGCTCCATCAACTTTTTCGGTGAATTTCTTGATACATTCTTTAACAAGTAGTTTAGCGTCATCAAGAAGTTCCTGTCTTTCACTCTCAGAAACAAAACACTTTTCATTTAAACTTAACACAAAATTCCCAACTACATCGTTGACATTCAAGGATGATGATGATTGTGAGGCAAGTGTTGAAGATGAAGTTTGGCTCGAACAGGGAGCATCTAGAGCACTTGAAGATCTTGAAGCCGGCTGATAAGAAACTTCCGTTTCGTTGTCACTAAAGTCACTTTCAAAATTGTCTACCTCATTCTCATTTTCGTCACCCGAGCTACATGCCTGCTCACGTAACTGAGGTTGAGGGGCTGGGCCAGACGACCGGAGCCGTTTAGCCGGGGGAGGCATCTTACCTAAAATCCAAAATCCTTGAATACTCCAAGTTTTATTCAATTGCAGTTGAATGCATGCGCTGCAACAACATCACATAGGCTAAACGCCCCTCTGAGACACCTGTAACCAACAAACAAAAAAGAAATTAACACATGGGACAGGAACAGTTCAGAATACAAGCGCATCAACACTCGAAATAAGGACAGATACAGCGACAAGCAAACCAAAGTAAAATATTGCGTTGAACGAAAAGAAAAGTCTCACTAACCGTGTGAGCGACCGTAGATCGACGAAAGATGGCGTACGAAGTAAAATTACCGACGCGAACGAGCGGGAAAGAAACAAGGGACTGCCTTGTAAGATGGCTGCGAACTCATGTAACGATTTTTTTCTTCTTCTTAGGATACAGAGTTTAGGTTAAAATAGCAGATAACATTTAGAGCACGCACCCGTGCGAAGAAGCAGCCAGGATGGGCCTGGAATGAAAAAGAATACTCCCGTTCCGAAAAGAGAGGAAGCGACTTCCAAAACCGAGACGCTCCTCCCCGTTTCAGGACGGCCCGGCCCGATTATGATATGGCCCACCGGAATCGGAGCAGAGCGCGCCAGTTTCGAAGCGCCGATCCCGAAACAGGCAGACGCGACTCGAAATGAGGCTGGGGATGGCTCGAAACCGATTCTCTGACTTTAAATGCGTGTTTCGGGTTCTAAAATCGAAATCACCCATTTTTTGACGCCTCGGAATCAGAGTTTTTTGTTTACCGTGCATCCGCGGCATTTACTGTGTATCTAGGCAAGATTCTATCGATTTGATCACAGTATGAAATTACTTTTGACAAGTTCTTTCGAACTAACGCATCTTACGTTTTCCGCTGATTTCTTCAAACCAGCGTGCATTTTTGCCGTTTTCACATCATGACTGTCTTTGTTTAAAAAAGACCTTTCAAACGAGGAAAAGGTTGATAGGGATCTGATGCACCCTTTGCTAACTAGCTTTACTGTGATTAAATAGATGATATCTCGCCTAGATACACGGTACATGCTATGGGTGCACGGTGGATTTCGGGGATGCACAGAGGATGCCGTGGATGCCGTGGACACACTGTGGATGCCATGGATATGCTGTGGGTATACTGTGGATGCCGTGGATACACTGTGGATACACTGTGGATGCCGTGGACACACTGTGGATACACTGTGGATACACTGTGGATGCCGTGGACACACTGTGGATGCCGTGGATATACTGTGGATACACTCTGGACACACTGTGGTTGCCGTGGATAGACTAAAGATACACTGTTAAATGCCGTGGTTACATTGTGGATACACGGTGGATGCTGTAGATGCGTGGTGGATGCACGCTGGATGCTGCGGATGCACTGTAGATGCCACGGACCCATGCCGGTTGATTACTGGATACGTGAGGTACCTGCGGATGCGTCCTGGATGCTAACTAAACGTCTGGACGCGTCATGGATATGACGGACGCGTCCCAGCTACCGGACAACTCCTGGATATTCGCATTGTTTGTAAATGTAGTTGGCATCACATTCATGGCGTAGGGGTCAGCGCATTGGACTTCGGTACTGAAAGTCGCGGGTTCGAACCCAGTCAACGGCGTAAAGTGAAGCACAAAAAAAATTATCGCGTATCATCACTTCAGGGGGACATTAGTAGGACAACTGTAGGAGAGGGATTTAGAGGCTGCATTGTGGACAGCATAGGATGATCGTGGATGTAACCGAAATGCATCATTATCTGGATGTGGGACAGATATTGTGGATGGTCTCTGGATAATGAGGATTCATTTTGGATACCGTGGATATACTATGGATTCCAGGACGTGCTCTGGATGCCATCGACAAAATGCTGGACGCGATTCGGACCTCTGCTGGAGATCTATGGATGGCGTGTGGATGTCTTGGATAGCGACTGGAGTGTGTTGAGGACAACGTGGATACCTAATGGATGTACATCGGACCGATTCAGGGTCTCCCAAATCCATCCAATTTGAGACGAATTGGACGGTACCTGGATGGTCTCGCCTCCAGACCTTGTCCAGAGAGTTCCATCTGGGCCAGGGCACGGTTTTACCGTGTAACGCACGGAACAAAAATGGGTTGGTTACCACAGACAAGAATTCGTTGTGGCAACTAATTAATTGGCTGGATTCGTGTCGTGACAGCCAAGACATTGGGTGTGACGGCTAATCCCTAGACTGCAGCGCAAGAAATCTTGTTTACCACACACAACCCCCTGTTTGCTGCCCTGCTCTAATCAGTTCGCTGTAAATACTAACCGAATTTGGTTATGACACGTCGCGCTGGATGCTACCGTGACTAATTCAGTTGCGTGTTGGAGCGAAAATCCGAAAATGTTTCTGCTGCTGGCGTTTTGACGGCTACGGGCAGTCCCGTCACTTCCCGAAGTCATTCGGGTGTTCGCTACCGCACGTACCCGAAATACGCGCCGTAGGGCTACTTTCGAGTTGCACCGGGCAGAGCCCTGCTGTCGCCGTTGCCATTTCAAGTGTGTCTTCCAAAGCCGAAAAGACCCTCGACCTGCACAACCGCGCCGTGACGATGTCCACTCCGAAGCGGGACTTGGGCTTGGACATGATGACGATTCTTGCGGATTGGGAAATATCGAACACTGTCATCCCAGGCATTCAAGAGTAAGTATTTTGTTTACTTGTCTTATTAATTTCTCTCGCTTGCTTTTAAACTGTTACATTCGTCTTCAATGACGAATGTGATGGGAAATAATCTTGTTTTCGGTGAATCATATACTGTTCACCCTTTGAGGTTAGGTAACTTGCATTCAAGGACGTGTGAGCTTTACTTCTCCGAATTGCACAAGTATTCGATCGAGAGCAAACAAATTCACTTCGTTATGTCTACGGCTTGAGTGTGTTCGCGGTTGTGGGGTTAGGAATCCCATTCATTAAGATTGTGCCAAGCTCATCGTTTTCATTCGCCTTCCCAGTCGGTGCTATCAGTAACACTTTGTTTTTGCAGGAGAAGAAGTCACTTTGACGAATGTGATGCAGCTTTTTAAGGAAGACTATCTCCAAACATCCCCTGCTTTGTGGCCTTGATCAGATCCGTCTTCGAACGACGTTTGGCGAACTTAAAGGTGGAGGTGCAGCACCCCCATGTAGACAACGAACCGGCTGTGGTACAGGCAAGTAAGAATAATTTTCAATTTGATCGTTGCAAGTGTGCACAGGCATGTGAACATACATTTGAACTGCTTGTCTTCGGTCTTTTGCATTGTCAGCACTCGTTAGCACTGCCATGTTTTCGAACTTAAGTCTTCGAATATTTAAGTGGGAGGTTATAGGTTATGTATGATACACAACTCTTGTGCTGTCACCTCCCACGTTCGCGGGCGTTATTGTTCTAATCAACCGTTTCTTTGTTCTTGTTTTGCTAGTGTTTTATTTAAAACTAAATTAATGTTTTCTTGTTCTGAAATAGACCGCGCCCCTGCCAGTAGCTGAAAGTGCACCTGGACCTAGCTCGTCCTAAAGGCCACGGATTGAACATCCAGAGATAGAGACATTTCATTATGTCCAGAATGTGAGTTAGATGTACCCATCTGAATTCGTATGATTCCTGTTTCATTTCATTACAATTCAGCAAGAAAACTAAACCTGCTTTTTGTCCACATTTGCAGGAGCTGTCACAATCTTAAATCCACAAGTCCTGAAAGGCAACGTAATTTTGAGCTCATACTCAACTAATGGATAATTGTCTAGCCACATGCGTAAGCTGCTAGCTGCAAGTGTAGCGAGTTATTTACAGTGAGCTAGGCAATATGTCTTCAATAACCGGTACATTTTCCTAAACTTAATTTTTTTTAAACTATTTTACTTTCACTTTTTCAATTGTAAAATCCTCGCTAATGTAAGTTACTACTCCTACCTCTTTTATACTGTATCTTGACTCTATTCTTTATGTATTTTTATATGCGTGTATATACATTTCCAATTTGGTGTTATGTGAATATATCTGCATTTAAAGCTTTGCTTTTATATTAAAGCTTGAATGATCTGACTTATTATTTGATGTAATTGTTACTGTGATGTCCACTTACTTTGAAAGACTTGTATTTTTGTGCTCGTCACAAAGTTTTTCTACATAGTTCTCATTGTTGAATTTTCCCTCATGGGCAGAAAAATAAATCTACAATATAAGACAATTCAGAAACCTTATTTTTAATTAAATATTGACTGCAGTTCCACCTGCAAAGGCAGACTACTTTCTGCATGCAACCCCCAAAGAATAATGAACCAGAGACACTTTACATTGTACACTGTACCAAACAATCTGAATGTCCCGCCCTTTCGCAATTCCCTACGGTAGCGCACCTGGGACTGGGTCTGGGTACATACACTCATGGACGTTAGTTGTTCTAGACAATCTCTGTCGCCTCTCGTGCCCTACCCAAGATTCGTTGCCGTGACAAATCGAATTAGTTACCACAGCTAATCTCTTGGCTGTCACCAAATCAGCCAACTTATTGGCTGACACCTATTTTTTTTTTCCGTGCGGTGAGTTTGTTTCACAGTTTACAAGAATTGTTAACGTTTTTTGTCGCTAAAACTACAGGGTGGCCACGCAATTGGAGTTTTCAAATTCCCTGACTTTTCCCTGACTTTTTACGCAAATTCCCTGACTTTTTAATGTATTTTAAGTGGAACGTTTTGCTTCCCGATAAATTGAAAATGACACCGAAAGTTTGAAAACAATTTGAGGCAAGATTTAGTCATTTTCCCTGACCAACATTCAATTTCCCTGACTTTTCCCTGACCAATATTTTTTTCCCTGACTTCCCGGTTGCGTGGCCACCCTGAACTAGCAACAAAGTGTTAGTTCATGGCCGCACACAAACAAAATGTTCCTTAGAAAAATTGTTCCTTCTTTTGATGCTCACAAGCAACAACTTAAAATGCCCACTCGCTATTACAAATGCCTCGTTAACAAAACAGGAAATACATTTGTCTGTGACAGGGGTCTCAGACACACGGCACGCGGGCCAGTCGGTGCAAGCATGCGTCCGAAAACGGCAGGTGGACGTGAGATGGAGGTGTACCGCAGTTAGAGCATCTCACTCAGATGCTCGCTCCGCTCGCTCGCGGCTGGCGTTCGGCAGGCGGTAGGTGGACGTCCAGCCCGCCTCCTCTCCTACAGTGCATCTATCTCTCTCACTCAGCTCGGTGCGGCCCGCGCAGATCGCCCAGTCTGAGACCCCTGGTCTATGAGGAGAGAACAAAGTTGAAAATTGTCCTCTCTAACGAAACAATTTTGTATGTCATTGGATGCGTTTAGGTCCGTCCCTATTAAGGGGGCATCCTAGTGTAACGAGCCTAAAATAGGGGTGATTTGCGTAAATAATTTTAGAGAACCCATAGTTTTAAGAACAAAACCAAGTATACCGTTTTGTAGCGCATACTTTTGACTTTAAAACGCAATGTGTATGACGTCGATACGCCTACCCAAAGCTGAGATATTCCCTGTTGAAAATGGCACTGCAGCGTTGTCTTGTCATGGCATACCTATTCATAGTCGAGCCGTTGGTCTCATACAGTCCAACAAGAAAAATTTAGACTCTGTATGAACATAGGTATGGCATGAACTAGGATATTAGCGATCGGATAATTTTTAATATTTCTTCAAGCAGCTTAAATTTGACAGATCGAAAAAAAAATACCTTAAATTCCCATAGTTTTGATTTTTTGAGGGGATGAAGGAGGTGGCCGATATCCTAGTTCATGCCATACCTACGTTAGTCTAAAAATATTTTGTTGGACTGTGTGAGACCAACGGCTCGACTATGAATATGTACACCATGACAAGACGACAACGCTTCAGTGCCGTTTTCAACAGGGAATATCTCAGTTTTGAGTATGCGTATCGACACCATACACATTGCGTTTTTAAGTCATAAGTATGCGCTACAAAACGGTATACTTGGTTTTGATCTAAAAACTATGGGTTCTCTAAAATTAATTACGCAAATCACCCCTATTTTAGGCTCGTTACACTAGGATGCTCCCTTAAAGGTGCCGCAAAGGAGCATTACAAATAGAAAGTTAGACGTAAATAAACATTTATTGTAATAGCCGATACAAAAGTCAAGGCATCTATAAACATCTCAAAAACACCACCATTTTCAGATCCATAACAAACAAGTTTTAGTACAAAACTGTTGCAGGACATGTCAACGGTACAACTATTAATAAAAGGCTGTTGGGATAAATTTTCACTAAAGAAGACAGTATTGTAACGTCGACGGGGACCTCATTCGGCAGTTACACCAGAGAAAAATGTTGTATAACATGGAAAGTAGCATGTTAAGACTCGCCTTCAATGCTATATAGTTATCTGCCTGGAATGGAGGTGGTATAAAACGTACCTCTAAATAGTGGAGACAAAGGTGTTTAACCCCATTAAGCGCGAAGATTTTTTGTCCATGCCTTATCACAATAACGCCCCCCCCCCTCCCCTCTTCCCTGTTTTTTTTTTGCAAGAAACAGAAGACACAACTTAGTTCGCTAAACGAGAACGTTTCAAAGACGTCTAGTCGAGATGGAAACCTTCATCTCTGGACGTTTTTAAAACCTTTCCGTTGAAGAAACTAGGTTGTGCATCTCCATGGAATGTGTCTTCGCTAGGGAAATTAAGTAGTTACGATCGGTGGGTAAGCAACCATTTCGAGTGTCCAGGTACAAAACGCACGTCTTTTCCTTGGTATGTGGATTATTCCCTAAAATGGAGCCCTTTACTTGCAGACTTCACGGATCAAGCTTTTCCATAAGGTGGTGGAGGTCCAGAGGGAGCAGTAGGAGTCCTGTGACATTCGGCCTCCAGCTCCGAATTGGTGACAGAAGTGTGGTGGTCCAGCATTTCTTTGTACAGTGAGTTAGCACAAACGAGCAAGTAGGAGAAGAAGACTGAAATCAAAAATATTAAAAATCAATATATCTTTTGAAAATTTTTATGAACAAGAGGAAAGTCTACACTCAAAAAATGTGTTTTCAATTTAAGTATCATAGTTAAAATAGGGTGTTCCAGGCTATCTAAAACGGAAGTGAAAAAGAACAAACTCACTGATTTATCTGTTTCCGTCCGCCCAGTATGGGAAATTACCATGGCAGTTTGGTCCGATCCTAACCTCTCAAATATGGAGGGGAGCTCGAAACTGATCTGACAGTTTCTCATACCTGAAAAGCCTCGGAGGCACGTGATAAGCTCGACCAATCAGAGCAATAACGGAAACAGAAAGGTCAGTGAGTTTGTTCTTTTCCTACTTCCGTTTTAGATTGCCTGGAACACCCTATTGAGCCCTATTTCTTATTTTAAGTTCTTGTTGTTCCTTAAAACAAGAAATGGAGCTCAGAATTTAAATAATAAACATTTTGGGGTGCACTCTAGATGTAACGGAACCGGACCAAATTTTGTTTCAAAAGCTGAATATACCGTATTACCGAGTCGGGAGGGAGGAACGCAAGAAAATCAGAAATGCCGGGAACTAAACAACAAATGAACAGGTTGCAGTTCACATTTAGTAATAATGACAAATGAGCTGTTCGTAATATTTGTTGCCGATCATCTTTTATGTGTTGTCTTCTTCTTCCCGACTCTCCAGAATGTCTCATTTTACAAATGGGCTAGGTGCGGGTGATTATAAAAAAAAAAATCTGAAAAAATACGTGCGTTTCGTAATCAGTCCAAAATGCTAATTTTTAGCTTCGAAAGTTTTATGTTCCGTCTGCGAGATGGGTTAAAATGCCCCATGCAAAAATAAGGCTTAGTCGAAAGCGAAGACTATGTTTTTATCGGCCGTCGGGCAGTATCCTTCCATTTTAGTGAGCAACGTATTATCATCTTTCCTAAGATTACACACGATAAAAACGATTTCTCATTTTTTGAGGAAAAAGGGAAAACTTTTTGGAACTCCCCTGGTGTGACGATAGCTCCTGAAGATTTCGAGGAAGTCTCCTGAAACATGTGGGATTTTTCCTTATCTTTTCAGAAGATTCCTCTAAATTGGAAGACTCTTTCTAAAACATGGTAGTTTCTCAAGGTTCCCATTTTTCTCAAAAAAAAAAAAAAAAAAAAAAAAAAAAAAAAAAAAAAAAAAAAAAAAAATTGTTTTTACCGTGACAATCTACGGCCTTGAAAGAAAGTAATTAATTGGCTCTCAACAGGTATCAATTGTCTTGACACTGGCCACATAGAAACGAACGAAAAAGAACTTACTTAATTTTAAGAAGTCATGAATGAGTAGTGGGAACCGGGGGCTGGGATCCGAGAAGGCCCAGACCATAGTGAAGGCAGTCAGTAGCAGGTGTACGCCGAGACTTTTGATGTAATACACCAAGAGACCAGGCTGCTTCTGTTACACGAGAACAAGTAAGAGAACAACTTAAATACTTAAATCTCAACAGTAAACAAAATCGAGACGCTGGTTGACGGTACAGTGAGCTCACTGTAATTCTTCTGAATGCAGTAATGACTACAAATAAAGTGCACCAGTTTGTTATTGAATTGAATGAGATAATTTTCACGCATTTTGTTGCAATGGTTATTTATCGCAGAAGAATATGTTAAAATCATCGCACTAAATATGCAATGACAAATGTAATTTTCTTTTTTATTTCTTTAGTCTCCCCCAGGTGCAATATTATGTAGGAACCGCTTTTCGGCTATTATCGCATTAAATTGTACGCTGGTAAAACAAGTGTTTAATTTTGCACGTCAGTTAATGTTTAAGTTAGAGTGTGCATTTTCTAGGCACGGAGTGGTGTCAAACTAGGTTATACGTCAATGGGTGTTAAAACTTATTATATTTCCGGAAAGTTTAGCAGGTGCACACTACATCGTTATAATTGACAGCCATAGAAGTGTGTGTCCAAGTGTGCAGAATTTAAACGTTTAAAAAACGGCTACAATTTACTGTTATTCAAGGAATGTGACGTCACACTCGTTTCAATGGAACACGTGTCACATTCGTTTGAATATTCTGTCACATTCAGTTAAACGTGACATCAGGTGAATTGATGCTCTAATGGCGACAGGCTTGGCCGATTCACGTTTCAACGAATATGACACAACATTCAAATGAACGTGACACGATTCACATTAAAACGAATGTGACGTCACATTCGTTGAATAACAGTGTTACACTTACACTGATAGAAGAACCTACAATAAATATCTATAGGGCGCCCTGTCAATTAGTAACCAGGTCTGCGACTGTAATTTTGGATTCCGGTCCACTCCAAACAGGTTGTACCGTAACTTTGAAAACCGTATTTTTGGTCAAACTAGCACTTCACTTTGACAGTTAAGTGGTCTATAACTTTAAGTCTGGCTACATAAACCTACAGGATGGCCCAAAGGCAAACTGTATTTCCTTACAGCATTTTCACAGTGCACGTAAGTGCGCAACTTAAGTTAATCATCATGTATGTGCAAACTCATAACTTGCACACGTTAATGTGCAAATTTGGCACACTTGTTTAAGCAGTGTATAAAATTTATCGCACTTTGGGTAACAGTGCTCCCTTTACATCCGCCTTCGATTGGTTCAGATTTGGAGTGGGCAAGTGGGGCCGTCACAGCCGTCAGCCCGAGAGCGGAACTATAGAGAGCGTCTTCTTCCATTACACTAAATTTGAAAGGACTTTGATTCAGGGTTGCCATAAGAATGGAAAAATGTAATTCATGACATATAGCTCACACATCTTGTTTTCCCTGACTTGCGGCAAACCCACCCAGTTATTTTCCATATAGAATGATGCGTTTCTGTGCAAATCTCAACCGGATGCAAATTTGACACTGACCACCGACAAATGTGCATCAGACTGATGAACAAAAACCGACGAAAACAAATACTGTGTCTTAACAGGATGCTAACTTTAGTCCATTGTTAGATTCAAAGTCGCATCTGCTTGAGATTTGGGATGTGCACAAAGACGCATCATTCTATGCAAACTGTTGTTAATGCTGCAGGCTGCAGATTTCTTTTACAGTAAAACTAGACATAAGTTCGTATTTACGTGTACACTAAATCTGAAGGGACTGGTATTCTGGACATAGTTGTGCTTTTAAAAGACCCTTAAGATTTAAGGGTATACTACCTTAAAAATACCACGCAGAAAGGCAACCGTAGAAAAAGCCGCCAAAATCGAAAATGACGCCATTGCTGAGTAGACGATTACGGCCCAGTCACGAGACTCCTCTCTCTCAGAACTGCGGGCCGCCGCCTGGTAGGCGCCCAGGATGGAAAGGATCGCAGCGGCGACGTTGTATAGCTGAAAAACAAAAAGTCAAAGTAATGTCAAAATAAACGCATTACCTACTACATGTGCCGAACGTATTCTCATCACTGTTATCCTAGTACAAATGCACTGTTCTGAATGTACCGTAGATTTAAATTTATAATTGATTTAGATGTTTACAAAGACACGTCTAGTCTACATTGTAACATCACTGTTAGAACAAGCAGCTCGAGCGGGCCCGCCCTTCCGCAAAACGGAGGGGCCAGCTGGGCCTGCTTAGTCTGCCAGCGGAGATGGTCAGGCCTGCGGCCGGACCATTTCAGTCACGCGATTTACTGAAGAACATAATCAAATAATGTGACCTGTAAGTCACTTGGCATATTTGGGTAAACTAAGGCTTACGGCGGGGCCTGCGCCACGAGAGATTTGCTTTGCTCCTTGGACATGACCTCGGACATGACAAAAGACCGTAACGGGGCAACACCCCACACGGAAGATATACGTCTGTAGATGATCGACCTTCCTCTAACTCATCTTTTCTTGTAGATTTCTAGAGATAGACATCTTTTCGACATCTTACCGTCTTGCTGCTATCGATTGTGATTATAACCGCCTAAATTGAGTCTACGTGAAGATGTGCCTAGACCATATAACAATAGACATTTCTTCACACGTCTAATAGACGTCTTTAAATAGATGTGAAAAGACTTTTTAAGTGTAGACGTAGTGAAGACAACTAATGAACGTCTTTATTTAGATGTGACGGAACCGGACGGAAGGTTTTCAAAAACGTATGTTTTAAAAGGATATTAAAGACCTAGCATTGTACCTAAAATCTAAAACAAAGATTTTAAGGGACACTCTACTACCAAAGTTTTCATTAGTATACTACATGTCAATTTATCTGCAACATTGTTATGAACACCTTTATTATCTTGATATTGATATATCTACCTTTGGTCTAAATTACCTCTACGCGCCATCTACGTGCAGTTCACTACCATGGGTGAACGGGATATTTTGAAAATTTGGAAAATATTTTCCTTTGCTTTGCATTGAAATATGTTGAAGACAACATGGACGTGGTGAACTAAGGCTTTATTTGAAAAAAGCCTAAGTAATTTTTACCCCTCAAGAAAGCCGCTTGGAATCTCAGATGATAGATACCCGCGGATAGCGCTCCCCTCCCAACGAGCGTCCCGTGGTCTAGTGGATGTGGTTAGGGCACCGGGATTCCAAGACGCAGGTCGTGGGTTCGACTCCAGGTAAAGGTAATGTAACTCCTGACAATGAAAGGGATGTAAGGGAAGGCAGAAGAATGGAAACTACGAAGGTAAAAGCAAAGTAAACGATAAAAATTTGAAAATATTTTAACGTTAAAAAGTGGGCCATCTACTCATGTATTTAAGATTGACGTCTAAATTTAGGAACGAACGTGTGCACTTAGATCATCTATTAGACGTCTTTGCTAGACGTCTATTAGACTATCTTCGTTCTATATGTAGACATCTTAAAGACGTCTATTAGTCGTCTATTTTCCCTGTGGGGCCGTGACTACATCCCACCCTTCTTAAGAATTAAAAAAAAATGACCAGCTCAGTTTTTAGATTGTATACGCTAATTACAGGTAATTACAGTAATTATTACGGTAATTAGTGCAACAGGTTCTGCAACAGGTGAGGGCCCATGAACCACTTTTTAGGGACCACGGACCTTCCGGGGACTCGAATAGATAGACGTCAATAGTGCTCTAATTATCAATAGGTAATTAAATAAGGCAATTACAGGTAATTAGTCCAATAGGCTGTGCAACAGGTGGGGGCCCATAAACCACTTTATAGGGACCACTGACCTCCCCGGGGTGCTGAATCTCTTTATATTTACACCATCATAAGAGCTTATATGTTCTTCATATTAGCTTAATATCTATTAGAGTAGGTGTTGTACAAGCAGTGATACTGGGGTATCATCTGATAAAAAAATACAAGGAAAATTGTCTTTTACTTTAAGCATACTGCCTTATTAGAATAAAGTAAACATTTCCTTAAAGCAACTTAATTTTCTTGAAAATAACGAAAAAACCTAAAACCAAGGTCAAAAATTACCCTGTATTTTGTTTTAAAAGAAATTTTCTTGGTTATAGCATACCATTTCCTGGGTGAGAGAGACGGAGAGTGCGGCGAGCGTGAATGCGAGCGTGAATGCGAGTGCGAGGTCCAACCCGTGCGACCCGCGCTTTCGCCTGCTACTCCAGGGTGTCGAGCGCCGACCGAAAATAAAATTCCCGAACTTTTCCCGTATTTCCCGAGCAAAAATTGACGAAATTCCCGAGTATTTTAACACTTTCAGATGAAAAATGTTCCTATCGAATGAGAGGTAAAATTTAACAAGTGCCTAAATACTCTGGTTGACAGAAGCCGAGCAAAACAGAGGTATTCCCCATAGAATATCGCGAGCGAAGCGAGCGAGAATTTTTTTGATATGTTTTTGATGTAAAGAGCTGTTTTAGAGGGATTAAGCTCTGTTGATAGACCCTTTCGACACCGTTTCTTTTTCACATCTGGTATCGTCAGCCGGGGTTGCTCTGGTGCCTACTTGAGATCATACACCTACCAGACACCCGACCCATTTCAATGGGCGTCTTTCGGCCTTCCGCTATCGCTTTGAGATCATTACGGAAGGTGACCGCCATGAAAACGTGCGAGCGAAGCGAGCGAAATTCTTTTTCGGTATTCTATGACAAAGAGAGTGGTTTATGAGCAGGAAAATGGCAACTTAAAGTACCTTTTTGGTGCATTTTGCATCTCATTCCTGAAAAAGACACGGCACTTTGAAATTTTTAGAGTTTTCCCGAGTAGATTGCAAAATTCCCGGGCTTTCCACGAACTTTTCCCGGGCCAATTGAATTCCCGTATAATTCCCGTATTTCCCAAATCGCTCGACACCCTGTACTCTGAGACCCCTCCTGAGATATTCAGTACTATTTTGATGCCTAAATAGGGTATCCCTCTAGAGCGCGGAGCGGAACTAAGAAGAACAGAAGCGGATACAGAGACAGTGGTCGGGGCGAGCGCGCGGAGGAGCGGTGGGTGGGTGGTAGGGGAGCCTCCCCGCCTGCCCACCGCCCCCACCACGCAGTCTTTTACTACCTAGGGGGTTTTATGTAGAGAACGAGTATTGCGCTCGGGCTCGGTGTAATTTAGACGCCACTTTCAGCGAAGAAATGGTAACACATACAGCTATACACGTATACTGATTATTTTTGTAAGGGATACCCAAAATGTTGCATTTTGCGTTTTAATGAACCCATAATAGAGTTGTTTTTTTTTAGTTTCAAAGCAAAATTTTGAGAAATGACGAATCTAAAATGCGAGCTCTCTTACGAGAGACGTTCGGCCGTTCGCCGCGGAGGCACTTTTCAGCCCCTTTCGGCCGGTCAAGAATCGACATAATACCTATAATAAAAACCCCTAGGTAGTAAAAGAACGCAGCGGGGTACCCTATTAGTCCACCCTCCCCACCCCACGACCCCAAAAGTTTCTATAATTGCCCTGTTTCTATGAATGCCGTAGAGCCACAGGTAAAAGTATGATCACGTGATCAAACACAAACACATTACACGTTGTGGCAATTTATTGGTAGGGCCAGCCGGGCACTTCCACCTAAACAAGCCATTTTTGGATGCTGAGCATCGCCAAGGTGGCAGCTTGTAGCACTTGTTCAAGCGGGATACGTTTATTAGTGTCGTAACTGCCATTTGATGCAAGAGTTAGAGTGGAACCGAGTGGAACTCGGCGAAAACCCAAATTTTAACTCAACATGAAAATACGATAACACCTAACCTCCAAATCTGAACTTTTGAGTTATGATTTATTCCTATTCTGAAGTCTTTGACATGATTAGTGAGACTTCAATTGTTGCCCAACTCTTACATACCAAGAGATGTCCAGGGTGGCCACGCAATTGGAGCTATCAAATTCCCTGACTTTTCCCTGACCTTTCCCTGACTTCTTACGCAAATTCCCTGACTTTTAAAAGGTATTTTAAGTGTGGAACTTTTTGCCTCCCCAAAATGCCATCGAAAGTTTAAAAATAACAATTTCGGGCAAGGTTCAGTCATTTTCCCCGACCAACGTTCAATTTCCCTGACTTTTCCCTGACCAATGTTTTTCCCCTGCCTACCCTGACTTCCAGGTTGCGTGGCCCCCCTGATGTCACTTCCAGTTCTTATAGACTGTGTTTTTCTCAATTCCGAAGGATTTTGCCAAAGCGACTGACGGGGCGAGTGAGGCGGAGGCAAGCGCAAGGGTCGGTTTAAGGGGGCAGACCTGTGAAAATCATCAAAAAATTCGCTTTTTTTTTTATCTCTCAAAAAATTATTTGATCTTTCCTCTTTCTAATGCCGCAAAGCGGATGTTGAAATTCGAAAAATTGCGCTCAGGAGAGCCCAAAACGTGCTGCGGGTGGCCGGGTGGCTAGACCGCTAGGGCTAGCCTGGCCGCTCAGGACAGAATTCACGACGAGGAAGGAGTCCTCTAGAGCCCCGGAATCTTTTAGGACCAGTTCAGTAAGTTGCCCTTGGTTTTGGTTCGTCACTATACATAGGTACTGAAAACTTTAAACTCGTTTTTCTCGGAATGACTTTTTGCAAACGGTGTGCAACCTCCAGGCCGTAGTTTTGGAGCTATCGACTTAATATTTGGCCCGAATGTTGTCTACTTATGTGCCCAGGATCTGACAAGGGCGATTTTTTTTAACTCAATTGCAAAGTACCCAAACCAGGGAAAAAGTACCCAAATTTTAACCCATTTTTTTGTACTCATTTTTTGGGATTTTTTTTCAAGTATTTCGGAGTGGAATTTCAAAAAACCCTCCTGTCAGATCTTAGATACATGTTTTAAAAGAATCTAGCAATTTTTTTCGATGTTGCAGACCCAACGGTTCAGGCACAATCGTGCACACCACAAAGGCCTGCATGCGCTCCAGTTCAAGGCCATGCTGGCCATGTTTGTGGAGCGGCCGGTACCGCTCAGTGGCCAAATTGTAGGGCCATCTTTACTTAATAAATACTGGCAGTACGAACCCTCTGAGTCGCCTCGTTTTTTTTTAATGAATTTTTCCCCAAACCCTTGTATTTCACAGGTCTGCCCCCTTAAACACATCCTAACCGAAACACAGGCGATCACAGTGAAGTGAAAGTGAAGGGGAATGGTGACTTATCAAACAGAAAAATCCGTTGATTCTACAGTTTAGATTTTTGACTTTTGTCGCAATTTGGCGGCCAAGTCTCCCACTGTGCGGTGCCTCTCTCTCGCACAGTGACTACCTGTCTCTCGCACGCACGGGTGGGCGCCGGTGCTGCTGCTGCTACGCTACGCAACGCCCGGTACACGTTGCCGAGCAGTGCGGCGGACGGCGTACTGGGTAACTAATAATGGATCCAAAAATGGGACCTCAGGAGGTAGGCCCGGAGCGGCCCAGTGTCCCGACTGTATCTCTCTACACCGTAATTGCTCTTCAAATGTTGAGCCCCATTTCCTGTTTCAAGGAACAAATAGAACTTAAAACAAGAAATGGGGCTCAACATTTTAAGAGCAATACTTGAATTGAGAACACATTTTTGGGTGTTCAAAAAAGGCTCTTCCGAGGGCTCTTCAGATTTAGTGTCATTAGTTTAGGACCTACAGCCCAGACAACATTCATCCTACTTCTATAGAAAAGGATAGAGCCAGGAGATAAATGTGAGAGCGTGCGCTATGAAACTGGCCTTCACTGGACCCCTTACCCAACAGACGTAAAGATTAGGGAAGAACTTATATTCAAGCTCGAACACCAAAACCGGTTTTGAAGTGCTGCTGCCCCCTACAAACGTTACTTCCCTATACCAAAAATTATTCGACTGCATTCACCGTGTAAAAGTGAATCACCATGTCAACATTTAAGAAGGTAACAGCATGTGGATTTGCTTCAACTTACGAGCACGAAGTAGCCTTGCACGTAGGAGCAGGACTCTAGGGAGCAGCAGCAGCACCCATCCTGCACGCGGGGCAGTTCCAGCTTGGAAGGCATTTTTACACCTGGCGAAAAAAAGGGACAGGTGGGGTTAATCCTTTTGGCGCTAGAAAACACAATACACAAAAGATTTGCTGAAAACAAACAAGAGTATTCACACAAAACATTCCGGTAAAGCTTAGATGCAGAAGAATGCAGGGAACAAGAAAAATGTCACCATGCTAAAGCATGACGATGTCCGTTTTCTTCTTCCCCGCATTCTTCTGCATTTCAGCTTTACCGGTTTCAGCTTTACCGGAATGCTTTCTTTTCAGACGTCGTATTCCGAGGCGGTAGTAGCAGGGGTAGCGATCATTTGTTGGCCGCACAGGGTGTCAAGCGCCGACCGAAAATAAAATTCCCGAACTTTTCCCGTTTCCCGAGCCAAAATTGACGAAATTCTCGAGTATTTTTAACCCTTTCAGATGAAAATTTTTTCTATCGAATGAGACGTAAAAATTAACAAATGCCTAAATACTCTGGCTGACAGGAGCATGGCCGAGCAAAACAGAGGCATTCCCCATAGAAAATCGCGAGCGAAAGCGAGCGATTTTTAGCCCGCCCTTCTGCTTTGAAAAAGCTATCCAGCGGGCTTATGCAAACGACCTCGTGTCTGTGTGTCTGTGTGTCTGTCTGTCTGTCTGTCTGTCTGTTCCACTAGAAGGAGATGTGCTAGAGACTTCAAATTTTCAGGGTATCTCAAGGTTCACTCCTAGAAAACGAAACGCCTACGGCAAATCCTGGCAACCAACCCTAAGGGGCTGAAAGGGGGTATCGAAGAAAAGGGGTAGGTCAAAAAAGTCAGAAAAAAATATTTTTTTTATGAGCTCCTAAGGGGTAACTCGTCAAAGTAGAGCCCTACGGGCGAAAATTTTGTCCGTTTTGCTCTATCTCTCACCGTTTAGGCGCTAGAGGGAGTTTCTATCACGAAAGTGGTCCAAAAAATAAACATATTAATTTTAGAAAATATTTGATGGTCACCTAAGGGGTAACTTTCAAAAGTAGAGCCCTTTGGGCGGAAATTTCGTCCGTTTGGCTCTATCTCTAACCGTTTAGGCGCTAGAGGGTCTTGTTTGACGAAAAGAAGTTAAAAATTGCTGTAGTGAACAATTAAATGTAAAAGAAGGCCACCGCAAAAGAGGTAAGAAACTCCCTCCCCCCACCAAAAAACGTTTTCTAAGCAGAAGGGTGGGTTGTAGTCGCGGTGTTTCACCGTTACATCCCTTTCTCGTGTCTACGGGGCAAATTTTAAGGACGACGGGCTTTGCGGGCCGAAGGCCCGTTCATCATTTGATTATGTTCTACAGCAAATCGCGTGACAGAAATGGTCGGGCCGCAGGCCCGACCATCGCCGCCGGCAGGCCAAGCAGGCCCGGCCCCTGCCGAACGGAGTTGCCGGCGCAGCGAAGCGAAGCTGGCAACTTCGTTTGGCGGAAGGGCGGGCCTGCTTGTTTTATAAATATATGTTAATGATATAAAGAGATGTTTTTAGAGGGATTAAGATCTGTTGGTAGACACTTTTGACACCATTTCTTTTTCACTTAGGGTATGCTCTGGTGCCCACTTGAAATCATGCCCCTACCGGACCCATTTCAATAGGCGTCTTTCGGCCTACCGCTATCGCTTTGAGATCATAACGGAAGGTACCCGTCATAAAAAAAAGTGCGAGCGAAGCGAGCGAGAATTTTTTTTCGGTATTTTATGACCAAGAGAGTAGTTTTGACCCGGATAATGGTAACTTAGTGTACCTTTTTGATGCAGTTTCCATTTCATTCCTGATGAAATTTTTAGAGATTTCCCGAGTAGATTGCAAAATTCCCGGACTTTTCCCGAACTTTTCCCGGGCAAATTTAATTCCCGTATAATTCCCGTATTTCCCGAGTCGCTCCACACCCTGCACCACAGGTCTCTGAATCCGTACTGTGTCCTCAGAAAGATCCGGTTTAGTGCAAATGTCAACCGGCGATGCAGATTTGAATACAGAAAGTGACGAATTAACAACCTTGTTCTGGACAATTATTTATTTGTCCTTCATTAAGATGCAAATTCCTCACCAGATTCTAATCTGCATCCGGTTGAGATGTGTACAAAAACTTGTCTTTGTAGGGACAATAACAGTCTTTTCAGATTTTAAGTGGGTAGTTCCGGGCAGCGCTCTAATGAAATACCCTATTGAGGAAATCGAGATTGAAACTACCTTTAAAAATCACATAAAACGTGGAACGCCTTATATATTCCATAGAATAATGCATTGTTGTGCACATTTTAAGCAGGTGTAATGTCGAACCAAACAATGAACAAATTAGCGTCCTATAAGAGACAATATTAATTTTTCGTCCTTTAGTAGAATGTACAGTTGTCATTAATCAGATTCAAATTTCAAATTGCAAGGGAGTTTATAATTGGTCATTTCTGTCAAACAGAAAAAGAAAATAATGCTATATGAAAATATTCACCAGTGCTACATATATTTCTTAGCTTACTGCTTATATGGTACAGCATTCTAGATGGGAGAGTACAATTTTGTATCAAGCGAGGATATGTTTTTAAGCATATGTCAAGTAGATGCAAATTTGTATCTAAACTAGACACAAAACCAGTACTGTACTTGGGCTAAGTAGAAATTGTATTTTTTCAGGTACAAATTTGTATTTACTAAAGATGTGCTTAAGAACACATCCTCTCTGAATGCAAAATTGTCCTTTGAAATGCCTTTAACTTTTGTTGCTATACATTATATTCTTTCAGTTTAATGACAAGCATTTCGATAAAGCTGAAATGCAGAAAAATGCTGCTGTGAACAAGAAACGGAGGTCACCAGGTTAATGCAGGACGATTTTAGTTTCCTTCTTCCCAACATTCTTTTGCATTTTAGCTTTACCGGAATGCTTTACCTGTATCTGATACATCTCATCTTCTTCTCCTGAAAGTACCTATCTGACCCTGAGTTCCGGTAGTCTTCCTAAATTTGATCGTTTTCTTTCTTAAAGTAACTGGTAAAACACATTACATATTCAATAGCCCTGTTAACATTTCATTTCGGAAGGCAGAACTTTGCTAAAAGTCACTCAATAAGAAGTGAAAACAGTAGAAGGTTCCCGCTCTGCGCATTTTGAGAAGAAGTAAGGAAATCAAGACCGGAACCAGTATGAAAAGTCCCCATATTTTTCCTATTTAATAGTTCATTTTAAAATAACTGTCCTCGAGTAAGCCCATCGTAACTATGAAGGTTCATTTCCACTAGTTTTTACCAAAATTACGGAACTATTTCCGGTGACTATTTCCTTATTTCTTCTTCAAATATACACAGCGGGAACCATCTAGTAAAGCGCTTCAAAAAGATTCATTTACATCAAATTTAAAATGAAATTGAAGGTTTGGATTCCTTCTTAAAAATTTAAAAAGTTTAGAAACAATGTTTATTTCAGAAGAGATCAGGGGCCAAGCAACCAAGTTGTAAAGGCGCAAAGGGGAATTAGGGTAAAATCAGATACTACAATTCACTTTTCGAGGGCCAATATTTCTGCCATTTCCATTTCCAATCCAATCCTCTTTAAGCTAAGAGCATATTTGATTCCAATATACCCTTTCAAGATTATCGAAGTGAAGAAAAAACAAGGTGGAGAACAACATGCAGGAAACAGATGCCTTTATCAACCAAAATGTTTTAAAAACTTGCATAAAACGTAAACAATATCAAAATTAGACGTTTACGCACATGTTTCAGGCACGTTTGGGTGATTAAAAGCAACTGTTCCCGGTCTGTTGTTCTTCAACTGGATTCAATTGGATAATGTTGAAAGGGTCTATACCAGCGGTTCTCAACCTTGGAGTTGACATTTCCTGACTTGACATATCAAGAACAAACACAGAAATAGACTCGACGTACAAAATGACCTGCGTGTGGCGGCGCACACAAGGAAGTCACTGGAAATAAATAAACAATCCCCCAAAACCATGACTCTCGTTTCAAATAAAATATCTGATTTTTTCGGGGGAGGGGGGGGGGGGGGTCGGCGTGGGGTCGCGTGGGGTCGCGGATATCCTTCTGTGGGGTCGCGAAAATTTTGGTTAGCCAATTTGGGGTCGCGAGCCGGAAAAGGTTGAGAACCACTGCACAAGGGACTGTCT
>NW_026267452.1:176365-176961 GCF_000697945.3 Frankliniella occidentalis
AATGGGCTTCGCTAATCGCTCAGCCAAAAATATTTTTAAAAAACGTCATTTTTGGGACCTGTTGTTTTTGATTTTTTAAAAATCCAATTTTTGAGGTAGAATGCTCATCTTCGAACTCGATCTGTCTTTTTATGATACAAAACGACCCTGAAAATCCCAGGTCGCTCGCTCAATTCGTTCTCGAGTTATCGTGCGGACAGACAGACAAACAAACAAACAAACAGACAAACAGAATGAAACTTTTCCGGTCAGTGGAGTAATGGGCTTCGCTAATCGCTCAGCCAATCAGTGAGTTTGTTCTTTTTTACTTCCGTTTTAGATAGCCTGGAACACCCTATTCTGTGGCATGAAGCCTTTCTTACGATTTAATAGGGTATTTTAATGCAGCGCTGCCCGGAAGTAAGAACAAAACCGGATACAGGGGGGGGCGGGCGCGCGGAGGAGCGGCGAGTGGAGGCTCCTCCGCGCGCCCGCCCCCACCACCGCTCTCTGTATCCGGTTTTGTTCTTCTTAGTTCCGGGCAGCGCTCCATTGAAATACCCTATTGACCATTTTGTCTTTTTGACGTTGTTTTCGCCAAGAAATGCTCCATAGCG
>NW_026267452.1:177011-181237 GCF_000697945.3 Frankliniella occidentalis
GTCCTAAGTCGCCCCAAATAAAATGTATTTTTCAAGGGATTTAAAGGGAATATTGCCTCGCACTTGCCTCGCAGATCACAGCGCCACCCCGTTTCGTCCTTCTTCTCAAGGTGGAAGACATACATGTACCCGCCATAAATAGCTGTTTTCGCCCCACGCTGAGTGGTGGTGTAACGAACTTCACACTAAAAGTCTTAGGACATTTTTGAGGAGATATGGGCGAGATGGGTGGCACTTTTAAGTACATCTTCAGAGACAAATTTATCCACAAATTCACACACTGTCATTGCCCATAGCTTTTGGATGTTTAAAAACATCACTTGTGTGTCTACAATATTGTGTTTACCAAGCTGCAAATTTGTCCATTAGGCTACTTTGTCACCAACACGCGGACTAATTTGTCCCCATCCCCTACTGTCGGCAAAATTGTGGACAGGTCTGTTGGTGACAATCGATTTCTGACTAAATCTACGGATAACAAAAAATTCTATTGACTTTTAGAGTGTTTGCTTGTTAAAAAGAGATAGGGCGAGATTTTAGAAATTTTGCAAATTGGGGCGAGTTGGCAAAAACTTGCAATCCAGACTCGCCCCAAAATCAGGGCGAGTTAGTCTTGAGGCGAGTTGTACCTTGGGGCGAGTTAGCCGGGGCAAAATGTCCGTCACCCTTGTGTCCCATGTTCCACAAAAGATTGAGTGTGCATGAAGATGTGGAATATCTGCTCGGACTTACCTTCAACTTGCGCCTGTCAATCCGTCGGACGAACGCTCACTCTCGGAGTCTGGGTTCACTCCACACGCGCGCACACAGCGTAGTTCCAGGGCACGACCGCAGCAGCAACGGCTCGACAGGCGCGTTCGCTCCTCGCTCTCGACTGGCACTGACTGACTGACGACTCGACGACCGACGGCTGCGCGATGCGCGGTGCGGCGCTGCGAGCGGTGGCTGCGGGTGGCTCTACTACGCCGGGGGAGGGGGTGGGGGAGGGCACCAGCAGCGGCAAATAATAGACCATTTCACCCGAGCGCTTTCCGACCTCTCGAAGAGCTAAAATACCCGCAGTCAGAGTAAAGTGTCTCACGAAATAGAGGTTTGTCGTCAATGCAAACGACAATCTACTCTTCTCCGACCTCAATAGGGTATTTTACCTGACGCTGACGCAAACCGGATCCAAAGAAGAACAAGAGTTCTTCCTGGACTCTTTTCTCCTTGGCGCTCATTGGCCGATGCCGACGAAGTTTTCGGACCTGACACTAGGGGTCGACCGCCCTTGCGGCCAGTTTATGAACTTCGTCGGCGTCAGCCAATCAGCAAGGGGGGCTACACTGTTAAATTCCTACAAAGCATTTGCTTTGCAGAGCTGCGAAGTATTTTGCTCCTTTGTAACTACGAAGCATTTACTTTGCAATTACAAAGTGATGCTTTGCAATTGCAAAGCAATGAAAACGCTGCAAGGCATCGCTTTGCAATTGCAAAGTGTCACTTCGTAATTGCAAAGCATCACGTTGTAATTGCGAAGTAAATGCTTCGTAGTTACAAAGGAGCAAAATACTTCGCAGGCTTTTAACAGTGTAGAGTTCAGGTAGAACTCTTGTTCTTCTTTGGATCCGGTTTGGTCAGGTGAAATACCCTATTTTGTCAAAAAATATATAGGTTACTCCTGGGCTCGACTACACCGGAAGGAGAAGAACGAAACTCGTCGGGCCGGTCGGGCGCGGGGAGGAGCGGGGTACTGCCTTCACCCTGCCCCGCTCCTCCCCGCGCCCGACGTTTTTTGTTCTTCTCCTTCCGGTCAAGCCGCTTCAATCTAACGTGTTTAACGACTAGGAACGTTCCATACTCTGCCCGACTTCCGGTATTTTTGTTCATCGAGAGGTCAAAAAGCGCTGGGGTGAAATGGTCTACTCATTCCGGTAAAGCTGAAAAGAAGAAGAATGCGGGGAACAACAAGACAGAAATCGCTATGCTTTCTCATGGAGCACTTCACTCTAAAGAAGAACAAGAAGACGATGGAAGGAGAAGAACAAAAATCACAGGAACTGGGAGGGACGGGGACAGCCTCTGCCCAGCCCCTCTCCTCCCTGCGCCCGACGATTTTTGTTCTTCTACTTCCGGCCTAGCCGAGCCTCGGAGTACTCTGTGAAACATTCCGCCCGACGTCTCGCGTAACAGGCTTCGCGATAGCTCACGAAACACTGTTACTAACGCATTGGCGTGAAGCTCAAACAAGGACGGTCGGACGGACACGAGAGCGGTTGCATAAGCCCGCTTTAATGCTCTTTTAAAAGGAGAAGGGCGGGGTAATAAGAAGGGGAACGACACAATGTAAGGGAGAGCGGTGTACCGTTAAAGTGTCTAGTAGGGTATTCCTCCGGGTAAGCTTGGCGTCGGAAATGGGAGGCGAAGATGGCTCGGCTAGACCGGAAGGAGAAGAAGAACAAGCTACGCCCGCTTTTCCGCCAAACCAAACTGACGTCCTAACCCTCATTGAAGTTGAAGTTGAAGTGAAGTTGCCAGCTTGGCCGGAGAGAGCTCGCACCGGACGGTCTGTCATGTGGGAGTCTGCTGTAGGAACAGAACGGCGCCCATGGGCGGGTGAGTGCACTCACTCGCCCGGAGACACAGACCGCCGGACCTGACCCCCACACGACGGTCTATCCGGTGCGAGCTCTCTCTGGCCAAGCGGGCAAGCACTCAGACTTCCAAGCGGATGTCTGGGGTTCGATACTGGCCTGTGGCGGCGGCAGCAGCCAACTCGACTGTTTTCGATTTCGTTGCGCTATTGCAGATTGTCTGCCGATGGTTAGGCACGCTCGTACTCCCGCAGACTCTACTCAAACCATACGCGGTTCGTTTACAGACAATCCGCAGACTAAATGGTCTGCGGGTGGTCTATTAGTGCTTTGCCAATGAGCAGCGAATTGTCTGCCAAGTGTTTGCACCTTATCGGGGAGTTGTCTACGAAACATTTGCACCTGATTTGGTAAATGAACCACACGGCCGACGACCTGCAAATTTTTCACAGACCTTTTCTTTGACTCGGGCGATTATGTCCGGAACCGTTAGATCACAAAAACTGCCAAAGTCGAACAAAATTTCTTAAACATAGCTAAAACTTATTTTTATTACACCTAGTTAAAAAACGTTAACACTTCTTGTTAACCATAAACGGACCCGTAGTTAAGAAAATTTCCTATTCTACAGTTTCGAGCAATATTTTATGATTAAAAGAAAAATGACTCCAAAGCTGTCTTTGTTCATATGTTGTTGTTGTTTTTGTGACGTATAATTTATGAACATGTAACTGCACGTTGGTTTGTGAGAAAATAGGCTATATATTTGAGAGCTCTGCAGCGAGCGGGCATGTAAGCGAGCGCCCGAAAGCGATGGTGCGAGTGAGAAACTCGAGCGGCGCCAGTAAACCCTCTTACTCTAATCCGCTTTCGGACGCCATGTAGGTATCCGATGCCTGCTGTTGCACGGTACGCAACGGGGCTGCCGCCCCTGCCCTGCTGAAAGAGCTGACTTAGATGGGTAGGCCGCGTACCCGGCTGAGAGCGAGTGGCTCGTCAGTCGGTGGGGGTCCGCCAGGTGACGAGCATGCCTGAGAGAGTCTCGGAGAGACCAAGCGTTGTGAACAAGGTAATCCAGACTTCTCATTCCTAGTCTCCCCATTAACCTAGAGGTCCCTCAGACCAGAACTGGGCTCATCCCTGTCAGCTACACGGTCCGTTCCCTAAACAGCTTGGGCCGGTCCCGCTGTAGTTGAACATAGTGGAGGTGAAATGGGGTTGGTTTGATCAAACTCATCGACCCATTAGTTGTAAACTGTAATTTCCTGCCCTGAGAATGACCTGGATCTCGTGGTTAGTCGAATCATTGTTTTTTGTTTAAGGCAGTAATGCTCCTTACAGGTGTGTGTGTATGTCGAGCACTTGTGTTTGTTTATGTTTAAGTCAGTTTAAAAACCATAGAATCGATACCGAGCATGTCCGGAACCGTTAAGATGGATTCAGAGTTCACAAGATGCGAGCGTGATTTACACGCCGCTAGCGTGAAAAGAGTTGTTTTGGTTAGCAGTTGACTTTATGCGACAGCCAATGACAGGCCGCCGTGGGGCTATGCCATTACTTTCAGCTGAATCAGCTTTGGAGCTAGCGTGATTTTTCACGCTTCCGGCGTGATTTTCACGCCTCCGGCGTGATTTTCACGCAGGCGTCTGCTAG
>NW_026267452.1:186062-187439 GCF_000697945.3 Frankliniella occidentalis
GACCATTTTGTCTTTTTGACGTTGTTTTCGCCAAGAAATGCTCCATAGCGCCGAAACGGTACAAGGTAGAGCAAAACGGACGAAATTTTCGGTCGAGGGCTCTACTTCGTGAAGTTACTCTTTAGGGACCCGTTAAAAAAAAAATGAAAAAAATACATTTTGCGACGTGTGGTTTTTGATTTTTTTAAAAGTCAATTTTTGAGCTAGAATGATCATCTTTGAACTCGATGTGTCGTTTTCTGATACAAAACTACTCTAAAATTCCTAGATCGCTATCTCGATTTATTCTCAAGTTATCGTGCGGACAGACAGACACACAAGCACACCAACAGACAAACAGAATAAAACTTCTCGGGTAGGGTACCTTGAAAAACCCTTTTTTTCGAATCCGATATCGGCTCGGGTGGATAAATGTTCTACCAGTTACACTACAATTAACGGTGTGAAATACAAGGTAGATGTACGCCAGACCACGTCTCGCGTAAAAGGCTTCGCGATATCTCACGAAACACTGTTAAGCTGCGACGCGCCTGGCATACATCTATCTACCTTGGCCTGCGGCGCTGACACCCGAGTCGGCTAGTGCAAACATGTACACAAAGATACGGGCCTCAGGCCTGTCAGACTAAGTATGCAGGTTTGTACATTTTTTTGCTTATTTTTTGTGAAAAACACCCTCTAACGCCTCAACGGTTTGAGCTAGAGCAAAACGGTGAAAATTTTCGTCCATGGGGTTCTACTTTGATGACTTAGCCACTAGGAAAGCCTAAAAATATTACTTTCAAACAACGTCATTTTTGAGACCCGTTGTTTTTGATTTTTTAAAAATCCAATTTTTGAGGTAGAATGCTCATTTTCGAACTCGATCTGTCTTTTTATAACACAAAACGACCCTGAAAATCCCAGGTCGCTAGCTCAATTCGTTTTTGAGTTATCGTGCGGACAGACAGACAGACAGACGTGCAGACAGACAGACAAAGTTCTTTACGACCAGACGGAGTAGTAGGCTTCGCTCAGCCAATTATTTCGACCAGATACCAGCTATATGTACGCCAGACCACGTCTCGCGTAACAGGCTTCGCGATATCTCACGAAACTCTGTTACGCTGCGACGCGCCTGGCATACATCTACCTTGGCCTGCGGCGCTGATACCCGAGTCGGCTAGTGCAAAAATTTACACAAAGGTACGTGCCTACGGTCTCAACGGCCAATCACCACCACTAAGCATGCAGGGTTGTACATTTTTTCGCTTATTTTCGTCAAGAGTACCCTCTAGCGCCTCAACGGTTTGAGCTAGAGCAAAACGGACAAAATTTTTGCCCGAAGGATTCTCCTTTGACGAGTTACCCCTAAGGCAACCATATAAAAATATTTTT
>NW_026267452.1:188427-189390 GCF_000697945.3 Frankliniella occidentalis
GCAGGCCAAGCAGGCCCGGCCCTAGGCCTGCACGATACCCAGATTTAGATATCGCGATACGAAATTTGCTCCATATCGTGCTTTGGACGATACAATATATCGTCGATATATCGTACAAATATCGTCCCATATCGTGATATCGTCCCATATCGCGGTATCGTGGTATCGCCCTGGATCGCGATATCGTCTAATATCGTGTATCGTGATATCGTCTCATATCGTGTATCGTGGTATCGTCCCGTATGAGGGTATCGTGTACACTGTAAGAAAACCGTAATACTACTTCTTTACAAAAGCCCTGTTCATGGACCGGAACATTAGCTGGTTGATGTGAGTACCCGTCAAGTAGTGCCGAAAATCGGTCACCACTCGACCACCCACACTGAACACCCGCTCAGAGGGTATCGAGGTGCCCTGCATGCACAGGTATTTCCGCGCTTGTTTCGCCAGGTATGAGAGCCTAGACTCATGAAATTTTCACCAATCGAGTGTACACCTGTCCATTTCGAGTGGTGGGATTCTTTAATGCGCTTCCTCAGTATCGAGGTATCGTCCAATATCGTGGTATCGTACAATATCGTGGTATCGTCCAGTATCGTTGTATCGTACAATATCGTGGTATCGCCATTATCGTGTATCGTCTCATATCGTATCGTCTAACGGATCAATACGATATCGTGCCCCACGATATCGACCCAATATCGTATCGCCGACGATATATCGTGATATCGTGCAAAGCCTGGCCCCTGCCGAACGGAGTTGCCGGCGGAGCGAAGCGGAACTGGCAACTTCGTTTGGCGGAAGAGAGGGCCTGCTTGTTTCAGTGACTACAAGTGATGAAGATCAACGACTAATTGAAGAACAACAGGGCATACTCTCTAGAATAATTGATGGTGCTTTAGATAGGGACTTCTTTATGAAGAAATCAGAAGAACATAACTATTATGTGCTCAGCCTGAAAAC
>NW_026267452.1:189440-194363 GCF_000697945.3 Frankliniella occidentalis
AATAGGGTATTTCACCCAGTTTAAACCGGATCCAAAGAAGAACAGTAATGTTTCCTGAACTATTTCCTCCTTGACGCTCATTGGCTAACGCGGACGAAGTTCGTGAACCCGCCACCAGGTCAGCGAGTGCCCTAGTGTCGGGTGCGAGAACTTCGTCCGCGTGAGCCAATGAGCGCCAGGGAGGAAACAGTTCAGGAAGCATTATTGTTCTTCTTTGGATCCGGTTTAAACTGGGTGAAATACCCTATTCGTTCTCGAGTTATCGTGCGGACAGACACACACACGGACAGCCAGACAGACAAAAAGTTTTTTCCGACCAGACGGAGTAATAGGCTTCGCTAATCGCTCAGCCATAAATCTTCAGCCTCCACAGCAGCCTCAAAGTTTAGCATGGAGCTCTTATGGTAAAAAAGCCCCAAATCTGAATTTTTTTATATGAGGGTTCCTCTTGAAAATTTCTTGGTTTTAGTTAGCATAAATGCAGTCTTCGCGTAAAAACGCTTCCGGAGATGTGCCACTTGACCTGTGAGCACCCATCCTTTATGACCAAGGCGCTGTCAAAAAAGCTGATTTTGCGTCAAAATTGCAACTTTTGGTCATACAACCTGGTGTCGGGGAGCGACACAATCGTAAAGAGGAAATGCTGATATTGCATAGAACGCTCGCGGCGTTTAGCCTGGCCGCGAGTCGTCAGTCGTAGGCAGCCACTCAGAGCGGCGACACCTTCTGGCCCTAGCTTGGTAAGTGAGGGGTTATCCAGCCCTTAACCACGGAGTTCTTCCTTCTCATCCTACGTTCTCACTTGGCCAGGGGTGTATTGAAATCCCTGAGTAGGCTCACAAGACGTCCAACCTGAACAGGGTCTCCTCCCTCCATCAGGATCTTAGCTTTCTCAGCGTTCGCTCCGTAGTTCTCGGATGTTTGTTGCTGTGCCTCAGCAGTCGTCAACATGAGCAAGCGGTCCCATTTTAGGTTCAGTTGCTCGATCTGTTTTGTGTACTTATCCTTGGCAAGATTTGGAGCGTACTGAACCATATTGGGCTGTTCTTTGATAGCTCGACTCCGGGCGAAGGCATGCAAGAGCGGCATCTTGGGAGACATCATTTCTGGAATTTCTCGGGCTGGGTAGATCAACTTCAGATATGAGCCCATCTCCCCTTCCTTTGTGATCCTCAGGATAGATAGATAGAAGTTTTCAGCATCTCCTGCCAACAGAGGACGAGTGAGTATGCTCGGAACCTTAGCCATGATGTACTTGCTGACAACGGCTGTGAGTCATCTCTGTGCAATCATAGAGGGTGAGAACAATATCCGCGACCAGCTTCCTGGAGAATGCCCCTCCCTGTTGATCCCAACCAAGGAACACCTCCAGTATGAATTTCCTTATTGGGTTCTTGTTCCCGATACACACCCGTATACAATCACACACGGCTTTGGGGATTCTGAGCTCTTTTAGCCAGTATATTTCCGGTTCTATCAGCCCAAGCTTCCCTGCAAAGGCCATGATCCTTTGATCAGTGAAAGGAACATGGTTCTGAGGTGTCACATTCTTCACGAGGAGAATGCAAGACATGGCCAAAATTGTGTGACACATCTTCTCTGTTAGGTCGAATTCTGGCGGAGGAGCCTTTGGATCAGGGTATAACGCCATGATAGACCCATGCCAAGCCTCCGAGGAGATCTCTTCAATCTCAATCTCACATGCTTCAAGAGCTGGGACAACCTTGTTTTTCCATACCGATTCCTCCAGCATGGCTCGCCACGGTGTAGTTAGCACGGCTGACATGGTTGCGTCACGGCTCAGTTCTGCTTTGAAGAACATCCTTGATGACCTCTCTCCTTTGGTTGTCACCTACTGGAGCGACGTGCACCTCGTATGGCTCATCTTTGATCCTTCCCGAGAAATCCTGCAGGGGTTTTACCTTGGTAATTGTGGGCAAGTCCTTCAGAGCCTCTCGGCGCACTTTGAAGTATCTCTGTGCTCTTACTCGCAAGGGCAACTCCTCTTCTCCTCCAATCCTCGACAACCGCCCAACCGAGCTGGTAGCGCCTGGTTGAAGTTGAGCCCTGTCTCTGACCACTGTTTCACTACAGACTCGTAAGACGTTTGGAGTGACATGGGAGATCACGTTAATCACTTGTTCGGCATTCATGATAGCGTGTGCTAAGATGATAATTGTGCAAGTTTGGATATATGAAATGAAAAGGCCACGAGTGGCACATCTCCAGAAGCGTTTTTACGCGTAGACTGCATTTCTTCTTATTAAAACCGCGAAATTTTCAACAGGAACCCTCATTTAAAAAGTTTCAGTTTTGGGTCTTTTTCCCCATAAGAGCTCCATGCTAAAATTTGAGGCCGCTGTGGAGGCTGAAGAATTTATCTGATCGAAATAATATTTCACACCGGTAATAGTGTTACTGGATAGAACATTTATCCACCCAAGCCGATATCAGATTCGAAAAAAAGTGCTTTTCGAAGTACCCTATTCTCGGGTCAGTGGAGTATTGGGCTTCGCTAATCGCTCAGCCAAATAGTTTTATCCGAAGATCATTATTTTTGACAGTTTTGAGTTCCTTGGGTGCGATTCAGTCAAAGTGTACCCTCGCATGATGCAAGTAGCCAGACATGAGCGGCACTGACAGTTGGAGGTGCTTTCAACACGACTCCCAACTGCACCCTAAACCGTGGCTAAAGTACCCCACCGATATTTTCAGCATTCCTAGCTGTTTGTATACCATCAAAACCGATACCAAACATGCCCAGAACCGTTCAATCAAAAAATCACCTTATTTCGGTGAAATTTCTTTAAAAAATTGGTTAATATCAGTACCTATTTTGGCCAGAGATGATATGTATAGTCATTTTGAGTTCGTTGGGTCTAAATTAGTCAGAATCGACCCTCGGATCAAGCCTGTAGCTCAATATCAGCGGCATCGACTTATGGGGGTAGCTATCCTCGAAAAACCTACCACCGCAGCAAATACCAGATATGTGCTACGGGCCAAATCGACCATTTGGGTGTTAAGAACAAGTGTGCAAAGTGGCTTGCTGGTTTCACGAATTGCAGTATCCTCCTGATATTGCAGTTGCAGCCCTAATACTACCCACCAACCCCGAGAGGGAAGGCGGCAGAGGTAGGCGTCGTCAATGCGCTCCGCGGCGGACCTCCGCTCCCCGGCGGACCTCCGCTCCCCGGCGCGCGAGGGGAGGAAGGCGGAGCAGCGCTTGGTGGCGGGCTGCCCCACTTACAGTCCTACGGCCGTCCCGGCAGTCAGCAACGGGCCTAGCTGCAGAACATGAAAAGGCGGAATTGGTTTCGGCGTTGGCCATGGGCGCCGATGGAATGACTGAATCGACACAGGGCGCCAGTTAGGTCGGGCAGAGGTGCAAAAGGCTGAATTCCTTTCGTTCCCATTTCAACCTTCTCGCGATTGTGGCCTTGAGCGTTGCGTGTGTCCTCCGCAGAGGGGTACCTCCCCCTCCCCCCCCCCTATGAGGGAAGTCAAGTCTTTGCTTGAAAAACAAAATATAGAGAGATTGACAGGCTACGACCAAATCCCTGAGTCAATTTTTAGCCCTGGTCATACTGATCCTGGAAAGCTATTTCAGATTTGTTAGAGCAAATTCGTTTGTGGGGGATTCCAAAACATTTTACAAGAAAGTACAATTAAATAAGTTCATCAAAAAAGTTTATTGCAGTACCAACTGATGCACAAATAATGTACAAATGGTCTTAATAATAAACACATGGTATAAATAATGTACAAATAATGTCCAAAAATTAAGAAATGTCCAAAACTTGAACAAATATTTAATAAAATTGGTAGCTAAAACTACTTAAACAATGTGAAAGTTACTGGCATTATTAATGGATTGGCTTCCACTCCCTATAAGCCTCTTCTGCACACCGGGCAGATGCCCTTCCGCCTCTTCCACTCGGCCAGGCACGGTGCGCAGAAGGTGTGACGACAGGAAAGAACACTGTCTGGCATCCGCGTTAGATACACACGGCATGCTCCTGAAATATAAATCACGGTTAGAGACAGGCATCTAGCTAAAAAATAGTAAGGCTTACAGGAAAATTTTCCAATACGCAAGTTGCAAAGTTACAATTTAAAATGGTAAAAGTAGAGTAGGTACGTATCGACTTTAAAATCATTCGCAAGTAGAAAATTTACAAATTAAATAATTACTCAAGTTAACGAAAATTGTAATTTTACGACGAAATTTTTCATTGCTACGAAAAATGAACTGAAACGTGCACTCACTATTGTGGGGGTCCTGGGAGGCTTGATTGTGTCGCTGCAGCTGTTCCCCCAAGGGTTGATAGAGTTGCTGCTGCAAAGGTTGGTGGGGTTGCTGCTGCTGCTCCAAGAGTTGATGAGGTTGCTGCTGCCGCAGAGGTTAGAGCGGGCGTCGAGGCGGGTCTCGTCCCATTCGAACCTGCAAATGTAAACTCAAGCTATATGTAG
Organism: Frankliniella occidentalis; assembly: GCF_000697945.3. Classification (NCBI taxonomy): domain Eukaryota; kingdom Metazoa; phylum Arthropoda; class Insecta; order Thysanoptera; family Thripidae; genus Frankliniella; species Frankliniella occidentalis. The sequence goes on from NW_026267452.1 coordinate 193,914, forward strand.
GCCAGACCACGTCTCGCGTAACAGGCTTCGCGATATCTCACGGAACACTGTTACGCTGCGACGCGCCTGGCGCACATATCGCTACGCCTGCGGTGCTGACAGACGAGCTAACGGGAGGGTATACGCGAACAGGGCCCTCCGGCCCTAAAATTTGACATACAGCATCTATCGGGGACTTATTACTCTAAAAACAATTAGGGACATCAAAACTCTGTTGTTCGATAACGGTTTTCATTATGTGTTCGAATTTTGACAGATTGTTACGATTTAAAAGACCATTATGTCTTTTTCACGTTGTTTTCGGCAAGAAATGCCCCATAGCACCGAAACAATGCAAGGTAGAGCAAAACAGACGAAATTTCCGTTCAAAGGGTTCTACTTTGATGAATTACCCCTTAGGAGCCCTTAAGAAAAATACGAAAAGTGAAAATAAATTTGCGACCTGTGGTT
>NW_026267452.1:194413-198615 GCF_000697945.3 Frankliniella occidentalis
GATTTTCACGCAAGTTCGAAAGTGCACATTCTCGAATATCTCCCAAGTGCCCCTTCGAACTTGCGTGAAAATCACGCTGCTAGCAGACGCTTGCGTGAAAATCACGCTAGCTCTGAAGCTGATTCAGCTGAAAATAATGGCATAGCCCCACGTCGGCCTGTTATTGGCTGTCGCATAAAGTCAACTGCTAACCAAAACAACTCTTTTCACGCTAGCGGCGTGAAAATCACGCTCGCATCTTGTGAACTCTGAATCCACCTTTAGATCACAAAAACTGCCAGATTCGAACAAAGTTTCTTATACCTAGCTGTATGTACGCCAGACCACGTCTCGCGTAACAGGCTTCGCGATATCTCACGAAACACTGATACGCTGCGACGCGCCTGGCGCATGACTAGCTAGGCCTGCGGCGCTGACACCCGAGACGAGTTGAGGAGAGGGTATATGGGTACAGGGTCTTCCGGGCCCAAAATTTCACATACTCGAACCATTTGTCGGGGTCTTTTACTCTAAAATTAGGGACATAAAACTTTTGCTGTTCGGTAACAGTTTTCATTGAAAGTTCGAATTTTGACAGATTGTTCTGTAAAAATCAACGTTTTAGTGATATTAGATAATCTTGGGAATTCCCCGTATTCTTCTGCATTTCAGCTTTACCGGAATGCTTAATTGAGATAGCGCTCTGGGAATTTAAGGGTTGTTTTGTATCAGAAAAAGACAGATCGAGTTCGAAGATGAGCATCGTAGCTCAAAAATTGACTTTTTAAAAAATCGGAAACTACAGGTCTCTAAATGTATTTTTCTTCAAATATTTTTTTTATGGATTTCAAAGGGGTAACTCGTCAAAGTAGAGACGACGGGGCGAAAGCTTCGTCCCTTTTGCTCTATCTTCTACCGTTTGGGTACTAGGGGAGGGGGCATTTCTTGACAAAAATGAGGTGAAAATGACCAAATAGTCTATTAAATCGTAAAAAAATTCGTAACATCGACAAGTTGTATACAGCTCTGTTAACTCGTCTCGGGTGCCAGCGCTGCAGGCCTAGCTATGTGTGCGCCAGGCGCGTCGCAGCGAAACAGTGTTTCGTGAGGTATATCGCGAAGCCTGTTACGCGAGACGTGGTCTGGCGATCATATAGCTAGTATTTTGCGACTTGTGGTTCTTGTTTTTTTTTTAAGTCAATTTTTGAGCTACGATGCTCATCTTTGAGCTCGATCTGTCTTTTTCTGATACAAAACGACCCTTAAATTCCTAGAGCGCTATCTCAATTCATTCTCGAGTTATCGTGCGGACAGACAGATTAACAAACACACAAACAGAACGAAACTTTTTCGGTCAGTGGAGTAATGGGCTTCGCTAATCGTTCAGCCAATCAGTACTAGCTATATGTAGGCCAGACCACGTCTCGCGTAACAGGCTTCGCGATATCTCACAAAACACTGTTACGCTGCGACGTGTCGCACATGCTGCTAGGCCTGCGGCGCTGACACCCGAGACGAGCTAATGGGAGGGTATACGGGGACAGGGCCTTCTGGCACCAAAATTTCACATACTGACAGCATTTGTCGGGGACATATTACTCTAAAATTACGGACATGAACCGTCTGCTGTTCAATAAAGGTTTTCATTAAAAGTTCGAATTTTGACAGATTGTTCGACGTAGGTCACAAGCGCGAAAAAGCACAGGCGCAGCGGGTCACAAGCGCGACAGTTCACAAGCGAGACAGCTCGCAGGCGCGACAGGCCACAAGCGCGACAGGTCGCAGGCGCGACAGGCCACAAGCGCGACGGCGGGAATCCGAGTGTTAGGCGGAACCGACTACTGACTGGACCTCGAGCGAGAGCGAGTCATCGATGCCACCGTGTATGAGAAATGAACCGCCTCGCCGAGGGCACTCTCCCCGACTCCGAGGCTGTATGGGCTGTATTTATTCTCCGCTTCGCCCTTTATCATCACCTTTTTGGCTGAGCGATTAGCGAAGCCCATTACTCCACTGACCGGAAAAGTTTCATTCTGTTTGTCTGTCTGTTTGTCCGTCTGTCTGTCTGTCTGTCTGTCTGTCCGCACGATAACTCGAGAATGAATTGAGAGAGCGATCTGGGAATTTCAGGGTCGTTTTGTATCATAAAAAGACAGATCGAGTTCGAAGATAAGCCTTCTAGCTCAAAAATTGAATTTTTTAAAAATCAAAAACCAAAGGTTGCAAATATTTATTTTTTTCAAATATTTTTTTTATGGGCTTCTAAGGGGTAACTCGTTATAAAAGAGGCCCATGGGCGAAAATTCCGTCCGTTTTGCTGTATCTTGTACCGTTTCAGCGATATTGGGCATTTCTTGGCGATAATAACGTGAAAAAGACAAAATGGTCTATTAAATCGTAAAAAAGGCTTAATGTCACAGAATTGTTAAGGATGTAATACTTTAACCACACATTGCGGGTCACACCACACCCTCTTTTGGGCTTAAAGGTCCCTAGAGAATCTACTATCACTAAAACGTTGATTTTTACATAACAATCTGTCAAAATTCGAACTTTTAATGAAAACCGTTACCGAACAGCGGGAGTTTCATGTTCCTAATTTTTGAGTAATAAGACACCGACAAATGGTTCGAGTATGTCAAATTTAGGGCCTGGAAGGCCCTGTCCCCCAACACCCTGTCCTTAACTCGTCTCGGGTGTCAGCGCCGCCAGGCCTAGCTATATGTGCGCCAGGCGCGTCGCAGCGTAACAGTGTTTCGTGAGATATCGCGAAGCCTGTTACGCGAGACGTGGTCTGGCGTACATATAGCTAGTATTCCTATGATTTGTGTTATAACTATAGATAAACTATCATGATGTTTGCTGCTGTTTTCAGTTGGAACCGTAATACTTTCGTGGTGAGTTGTCAAGTTTCGTCATCGTCTAACGTGAACCCCAGTTGCGGATTCTTGTTAGAAACCTCTGCAACATTTACTGACGCGTTGCAAACGATTCGGTGATCAGTGGCAACGTTAAAAGAAGCGGAGATTAACATTTCTCCTTGCTTTGATGTAAATGTGTGCGGCGCTGCGCCGAACGAGCTAACCCCAGCAAAGTAAGTGCTACTATCGGGCACTATTCTCTGTGTCGTGTTCACCATCTACTTGTTGTGATTTGTATCGGCGTGTGTGTGTATCCGTATTTCATCAGCCGTCCATTCAAAACGTTTTCTATTTCGTGCCGTCAATACGCCGGCCTTCTGTACAACTCGCGTTGCCTTTCTCCAAAGGTGAGGAGACAAACCTAACCTCCGTGAGCTTGCACTTTTATTTTCTTGGAACTCCGCTTGTCAGGTGGATGCTTATCTTTGCACTGTTTTTTTGGTCCTGTGCGATTTCTCCGGTTTCCGCACTCCTCCTTCACTGCACTCTTGTTGCATCATTATCGTGCGATAGTTGTCCACATTTGTTTGCTTGTGTAGCACCAATGTCTGCTCTTGTTTGGATGATGTCTTTCCAACCATAGTCGGTTCCACTTAACACTCGGATTCCCGCCGTCGCGCTTGTGGCCTGTCGCGCCTGCGACCTGTCGCGCCTGCGTCCTGTCGCGTTTGTGAAGTGTCGCGCTTGCGAATGTCGCGCTTGTGACCCGTCGCGCTTGCGAACTGTCGCGCTTGTGACCCGTCGCGCTTGCGAACTGTCGCGCCTGTGACCCGTTGCACCTGTGCTTTTTCGCGCTTGTGAGCCACTCCCAGATTCGACCGTAAAAATCAACGTATTAGAGATACTAGATAATCTAGGGACCCTTAAGCCCAAAAGAGGGTGTGGTTCAAACCGTCATGTCCCTTTAGAATAGGGTGTTCCAGGCAATCTAAAACGGAAGTAGGAAAAGAACAAATTCACTGACCTCTCTGTTTCCGCAATGGCTCTGATTGGTCGAGCTTATCACGTGCCTCCGAGGCCTTTCAGGTATGAGAAACTGCCAGGTCAGTTTCGAGCTTCCCTCCATATTTGAGAGTTTAGGATTGGACCAAACTGCCATGGTAGTTTCTCATACCGGGCGGACGGAAACATATAAACTAGCTATATGTACGCCAGACCACGTCTCGCGTAACAGGCTTCGCGATATCTCACGAAACACTGTTACGCTGCGACGCGCCTGGCGCACATATAGCTAGGCCTGCGGCGCTGACACCCGAGACGGGGTAATAGGAGTGTATATACAAGTTTTCGAAATGAAGTCTT
>NW_026267452.1:199054-201956 GCF_000697945.3 Frankliniella occidentalis
TCCATATTTGAGAGGTTAGGATCGGACCAAACTGCCATGGTAGTTTCTCATACTGGGCGGACGGAAACAGTTAAATCAGTGAGTTTGTTCTTTTTCACTTCCGTTTTAGATAGCCTGGAACACCCTATTCTTTCTCGACTTATCGTGCGGAAAGACAGACAGTCAAACAGAATGAAACTCTTCCGGTCAGTGGAGTAATGGGCTTCGCTAATCGCTCAGCCAACAAAACATGCATTAATTTTCTCGTAGTCGTGGAAGAGCGACAACAAAATTTGGTCTATGTCGCGACGATATCGTATGTCGATTTGAGTCCATTTTCATTTTGTCACTAACGCTGCGAGCTGAGCGCCGAGCCGAGCTGCGACCGCGGCGACCCGGGCGCGCATGGCGGGAGGGGAGAGAGTCTGCATCCGAAAGAACTTCCGGCTCGGCACCTTGCGGCAATGGAGGCTGCGTGCGAAACGAGGGGAATGAAAAACTGTTTAGCGTTGTACAACGAACGCGCTGTTCGCGTTGGAACAGCGCCACTGTAAAAAATATTAGTAATTTTACTAGCTACTGGGTGGGGATATTTCGTGTACAAAGGTTCGGGATTTGCAGTACATGGGTTGGGAGTTTACCTACTGGAATGGAAAGTAGCCTTTGCATGCCACTTGCGCTGTGAAAGGATCCTTTCCTGCCCACGCAAGTGAATTTACTGGCTTCATTGACTTCAAATTTCCCGACGTGGGCTAGAAAGGGTCCGTTCGGCACCCACCGTTTGCGAATTTCCCCAACCCGACGAGGGAATCCCGTGGCCGTGGGCAGAAAAGTGTACTTTTTCATCCTACTGCCTGCAAATCTCCTTGCGGCGGCTGCAAATTTCCCACAAATTCGTGACTGCCAGAGTGTCGTGGAAGGAGACGCGGGTTCGAACTACTACTACACTGACGCCACACCACCCCACACCAATCACCCCCTTACCTTAACCTCGGCAACCCCGACGCGAAGCCCGCGATTGACTGCCGCTAGATGGCGTTTCAGTCATCGCGTCTCCCACAAAATCAGCTTTTTCTATTAAATTAAAACTCCCTTTAGGTAATGGCAGTTAATTCTACGCAGTATGTTTTAGAAGGAATCACCCTACCCGACAACGATCGACCTTTGCCGAAAAAGTGAACCATATCCCCCAAATAATCTGTTAAATTCCAACGCTCGGGAGGTCTCCGCAACGACGTCTTGTTCAGTACGTCCCCGTCACCTCGTCACTGAGAGGTACGCCCACGTGCGTACTTCTCATGTGACTTGTGTCTTCGCGAGTCGCTGCTATGATATGTTCTCTTATTGAGATCGATGATCAAATTTTTGAAACTGATTTCGGAAACCGGTGGACTATCACACAGTCCAGTCGGCCCGAGAGCAATAGGTAAAACTCGCACTTTGCTCCTAAGGACTGTTATCGGAGAGGAAATTTCCGTGCAAGTGGTGTGGCAACGCCGCCACCCTTGTCATGGGCTGGAGATTTGCATGTGGTGGGCACGAAAGTCATCCTCACACGCGCGCAATGGGAAATTTGATGACGGTTAGTCAGTCAAGACACCTTTCCTGCCCTTGTAGTAAATGTACTTGGGTGGGTTGTAAAGACTCCTTTCCCAACCACATTGGCTTGTAAATTTCCCCACCAGTGGGCCGGGGATTTCCTGACTATTTGGGACTGTAAATTTACCGAACACTAGCTTGCAAAGGAGCGTTGCCACGCGGGGAGGGGAAAATTCCCTCTAATTTTTTCTACAGTGGCGTTGTTTGAACAGAACGTTCAAGCGTTGTTTGAACAGAACGTTCAAATGCAAACGAAATACACATCGCAGGCATGAAGAACTTATGGCGAAACGCATTTATGGGACAAGTAAAGAAGCAAGAGTGATACAACGAATTTTGGCTCTTTCGAACTTTTTTAAGCGAATTAACAACAGCACCTTAACGAGAGCGCAGGAGAGGCAAAGACACCCGTGTGTCACACTTATGGACGCTTCAAAGATCTCAAATATTAACATTCATGAGTCGTCATGGACCGGGAGGTTAGTTAAGGTTAGGAAACGAACTGCAAGGTCACGTGCCACTGGTCCTTGGGGGTTCGTACCAGGTTGAAGAGCTCGCCGAGGCTGCGGGCGCCCTGTGGCAGTTCTCCTCCTTCGGCAGCCGCGACCCTCCAGTGCTCCCCCACGGCGCTGCAGGTGAACTTTGCTCGGTTCGTCGGGTTGAACACCTGGCACCCGGGGACCCGCCAGGAGATACTCTATGGCCAAGGGGAAAAAACGGGGTTGGACACAAGGTCCGCGTGGACCATGGAGTCGAACTATATGCACTAATTTGTCCATAGTAATGCTGAAGTTTTACATAGGTATGCATGACATTTGGTGCATAACTATGGCTGCTTACGGCTGCGCATTTTATGCACAACAAAGTACATAACGATTTAGTGTGTGAGAAATCAGTCCTGTCTCTTTAAGTTGTGTGGGGTGTTCAAAGGGTGTTCAAAGCTCCCCTGTCTGTTGCGTACGCTCAAACTTCACTGAATCTTGCGCCCATCGGGTAATGACCTACCTTCAACTTGTCGAACGCCCTAGACATTTGGGCTGTGTCCAATGGGGGGCAGCCGTTGTTGTAGGCCTGTGTCAAGTCGGGGTCGAACAAGGTCTGGAACCCGCACGTGAAGCCACTCGTGTGGGTTTTCCCGTGGTGCTCGTAAATTCTGGTCGCACTCGTCATGACGACCCGAGTCACGGCCGAGTAGTGGTCATTGAAGTACTGTATGAATAATCGTAATGTCGGTTTGTGTCGTAATGTATGGTAATGTCAGGGATTCAGTATGCGGCACGCGGGTGCGTAGCTGACGTGCATGACTTCGCGCGCGCGACACGAT
>NW_026267452.1:202864-203468 GCF_000697945.3 Frankliniella occidentalis
ATTTTACGAACGGGTCGCTTATAAAAAGTAGGAAGAAATATTCTACAAGAGAACGTAAACGTTTATAATGATCATAAATGATTGTTCATTACTATAGAGATAAAGAGGACAACACGAGCAACAGCTGACTAGGTAAACAATAGATAAACAAACTGATTTGTAAATGGAACAATGACTTAAAAGATAAGTAAATAGTATTTCTTTAATTTTGAGAGAAAAGAAGCATATAATAACTTGTCCTTTTTGCTTTCCTCTAGGTAAAAGAATGTCAATGTATGGGTTCAAATGAAGGCCATAGAAGGAGGTTAAGGATTCATGTAAGTTTAGCAGCCTTGGTATATTCCTTCTTCAGAAGTCTTGCCTTTTCACTCTCCTTATTCTTTCTTTCAGCAATGAAGAACATCCTCATGGTGAGATAGAACATCACAATTTTCTTGGTCACTTCCTCCATATGATTAATACACCCTACCATGGATCCTGGTTCTAATTTGAGGTACTTAAGAGTGGTGATAAACATATCTTCATGAATGTCATGGTTGTGGGTGCTCTCTTGGACTGCTTTTTCAGCAGCTTTAATGAGCCTTACCATCTCATCTGAAGCATA
>NW_026267452.1:203518-206114 GCF_000697945.3 Frankliniella occidentalis
ACCCACCCGTGGACCCTTGAACAGTTTTATTCGTTCAAGTTGTAGTCCTTCTTGGACTTGAACTCGGGCATCACTCGCCTAGAAGCGATCTTCTGCCTGATGTTGCCATCGCGGTCTTCCGGCCTGGATGTTCTTGCCGCCGCCTCCGTCACCATCTTCACAGCCCTCTCCACTGCCTGACTGTGACAGGGGAAGGCAGGGATGTCGATAGCCGGGGTCTCGGGCAGCAGCAACATCTCCTCTAGCTCCGCCGACGAGATGTGGGCGAGAAGGGGTGGGGGCGTCACCGGCACGTAGTCCCAGTCCACGATGTCCACGTAGTCTGTGGCAGTGAAGTTGAGGTCCGGCATGGTGAACCTCCGCACCTCTTCGTCGTCGGCGTGCAGCCTCCGCGCCTGCAGGACACGTTCGATGCCAAGTCGGCGAACCTCGGCGCGGTCGTCCTTCACCATGGCTACCAGGACGTTCTCCGGATGTGCGAAGTACGCGTTGTTCTGAATGTACTTCTGAAGAACGTCCCGGTACTTCTTTGGGAACTGCCGCGTCAGGGTGACCATCCTGGCGAGGTGTTTGGGTCCCTCCCAGCACTGCCACCGCATCTTGACAGCGAACCACATCGGGACGTAGAGCTGCATTATGATGGTGACGATGTGCTTCAGAGCTGCTGATGGCCTCTTCGTCCCGACGTAGACCCGCATGACCCGGTTAGCTGTAGTGCCCCACCTACTGTGGTTCACAATGCCCGGGTCACGGGCGGCGAGTGCGGGAGGGCATTCCCCCTCCGAGATGGCCCTCGCCATGTCCAGGCAGTACCGCTGGTCCGTGCTGAGGATGGCGGAGTCCAGCTCGGGGTCGGGCAGCTCGAGGGCGATGGGCTGGAACTTCACCACCGGCAGCTGCAGGCACACCTTCAGCTGTTGGCCGATGGGTCCGGTCCAGGTGTTAGGCCCGCCTGTCGCCCCGTCGAAGGTCTCCATGACGTGCCGCAGAGGGAGCTCGTTGGCGTGCAGCAGACAGACGTGCCACTGGAGAGGACGTCCGAGGCTCTCTTCCATCAGACGGATGGCCCCACCCCGGGAGCCCGTGTTGGTGATGCAGCCGTCACAGCCGACGCAGCGCAGAGGCCTCGTGTCCACCTTGGCGTCGTCGAGGAAGTCGAGGAGGGTGTTGGCCAAGCTTTCAGCGCCGTGATTGGGCGGCGACACGTGCCCCAGGTACGCATCCCCCGGCTGCGCAAGCAGGACGACGTGCTCCTCAGTGCCGGTCATGATGCGCACCTTGCCGTTGTCCAACTCCTCTCGCACCTTCGTTTTGTCCTGCCGCCCATCGAAGTAGAGCCCTAGAAGCTCCGTCTCCAGCAGCTGCTGCAGCTCCTGCTCGCGGGTCTCGGACCGGAACTTCTGTCGCTGGCGGCTGAACTTCTTCCTGTCGACGACCAGCGTGGTGTCGTCTGGCTTGATGGCGCCGACGTCCTCCAGAACGGCAGTGGCGAGGGCAGCAGCAGCACCACTGGGAAGGTTGTACCTCTCCGCCATCCTGCAGGCCGTCGGCAGCTCCAGGGTGTTGCGGGACGACGACGACGAGCAGCTTGACGACGGGCGTGAGCAGCTTGACGACGGGCGTGAGCAGCTTGACGACGGGCGTGAGCAGCTTGACGACGGGCGTGGGGGCGACGGTGGCCTCCACTCGGGGTCAGGGTCGGCGTCCGCCGTGTCGACTTGCTTGGCACACAGCGCCTGCAGCTTCTTTCCGATGGCCAACGTGAAAGTGCTGGCCGTGGCTCGCTCTTCTGCCTCCCTGACCACGGCGGCCTTCTTCTCCAGCTTCTCGACGGAACGCCGTAGCAACTTGGTGGCCTTCTTGTCTACACCGCCGATCACCATTCTTCGTTCGGTGCGCTGGTCGGCGAGAAAAGGCACCTCCTCGTCGTTAATGGCGTCCTTCGGAGAGCAGACGCACAGCGGTAATTCAGGGAGGCACCTGCACTGCGCCACGTCCAGCAGCTTCAGTGACTCCTCCCGAAATCTGTCGACGCCGTCCTGCACAGTCTTGCTGGCGTTCTTCCAGTTCTTCTCCAACTTTCGGCACTTCTGCACTAACCGCAGTACAGCCTGCAGGATCCCCCGGCTTGATATTGTGGGGATCGACACCGAGATCCAGATCTCTTCTATCTTGTCGGCTACAACCTGGGCGACCTCCTGCATGGCGGGATCGTAGCCTTTCTTCTTGCCTTTGATGTCAGCTTGTACAAAGTAGTAGTATCTCAGGGCATCTTGACGGGTCGGAAGCACACGCCCGGACAACTCCTGGGGAGAGCCAAGCATGTACTGCGAGTCTTCCTGCTTGCGGGTCTTCATAGCGACAAGGGCACACCGCACACACACCGTACAACACACACAAATTCACTCAGTAAACTAAATCTCACACTACAGTTCAGTTGCAACAACAGCACACATACAACACAACGCTCGCAACTCCGCCTTTATAGAAGCTCGGTGCAGCGAGGAAGCGGGGGCGGGAGATGCGAGGTGCGCAGCCGGCGCGCGCTGGCTGCGCACCTCGCATCTCCAAGTGCGCAACCGGCGCGCGCTGGCTG
>NW_026267453.1:0-425 GCF_000697945.3 Frankliniella occidentalis
ACAAACAAACACACACACAAACAGAATGAAACTTTTCGGGTCAGTGGAGTAATGGGCTTCGCTAATCGCTTAGCCAAAAATGCATGTTTCTGTGTGTCAAAAGGTACAAATGAGAAGAGAGCCATCACTGGAAAAGAAAAAAAGCACAGAACAAGTTATCGCGTAGCTCCGGAAAAAATGTACACTCAAGGCAACGGAGTGGTCAAGTCCTCCAGGAAGAGAAAACGCCCTTATGTGTGCAAAGATAGGAAGTGCCATGAGGTTGTGACTGATGAAGTAGGAGAGAGGATTTTTAAAGAATATTGGCAGCAATCCTCCTATGATAAGAGTGGCATATATTGCAGCCCGGATAGAGAGAAAGGGCATCAAGAGACACAAGTCTAGACAGGATATTGAGAAAAGAAAAAAGTCAAAACTTTGATTAT
>NW_026267453.1:6023-6819 GCF_000697945.3 Frankliniella occidentalis
ACTGTCGCTCATCTTCTGCCTTGTTTAGGGACGGCACTACGCCACGCCACCTCCTCAGTGCTACCTTCTTCTTGTTCCTCTTATCGGGCAACCTCTTCATTCACCGGGATGAGGTTGGTAGTAGCGTCCCCTCTAGTCTGCGCCTGCTCGAAAGGTCCGCCTGCGCTCGTGCTGCAGTTCGCTCCCGCTGCGTGCGCCTCGTTCGCATTGTTTGTGTTTGTGAGAAGGCTGTTTAGTCCGCAGAACCGAGGGATATTTCAAAGTGGTGATTGTAAGGTACGACATGATCTAGTTTAAGTGTTTTGTTATAACAACTATAAATTGTTAAGCGAACTAGCAGAGACATTGCCAATACAACGTTGTCTTCTTGTCTCTACTCTCTTAGGTTAGGGTGCAGGCTTTGCTATTATGAATTCTGAATCAGACGTTGATGGAGATCTCACTGATCGGGAGGAAGAACATGGAAATGAAACACCAGCTAAGAAAATGCGGAAAACGAAGGGGAAGTCAAGTCAACAATCTCTACAAGTTGGCCCGATGTGTCATGTCACTGCCGCATTCAAATGCTGACTGTGAGACATTTTTCTCCATAGTGACTGATGTCAAATGCAAGAAGAGGAACCGCATTGGTTCCACGTGCATGAACGCCATAGGGGTTGTTCGCAGGGGTTTTAGGTCCAAAGGCATTGATTGCACAAGCTTTAAAGTGAAACCAAGGCATTTGAAATTACACTCTTCCCAAATGTATCCGCATGTAGCAAATAATGCCAAGTCTAACTAGTCACTACTGAACTTA
>NW_026267453.1:6869-7371 GCF_000697945.3 Frankliniella occidentalis
GACTTCCCCGCATTTGCAGGTGCTCTCAGGTGGTGCTGACGGGCGCCAGGACCTTGTCGGCGGCAGACAGGGAGATGGCCTCCTCCGCCTCGGTAGCACGTCATGGTAGCACGTTCAGCTGCCCCGCATCTGCGGGTGCCCTCAGATGGTGCTGACGGGCGGCGCGGCCCCACTTTACGTCCTTGGCCCCGTCGTGCGGGTCACCTTGCCTCTGGAAATCCATCCTTACTTGGAGTCAGTGTTGCCAAACGTGGGAAAATTTCCCATATTGTGGGAAAAAATGGCACCAAAAAATGACGTGGGAAAAACGGGAAAAAAATCAAAATATGGGAAATTTCATAAATTTTGGCAAATATGGCTAAATTTAAGCTGTGACTGACGGCTGACGGCGTGCCTCGACATGAACGCGGTTATGAGGAAGTTGCCCAATAAGAGGAACAAAAAGAAGGTAGCACTGAGGAGGTGGCGTGGCGTAGCGCCGTCCCTAAACAAAGCAGAACGC
>NW_026267453.1:12480-13983 GCF_000697945.3 Frankliniella occidentalis
CATGAAGGTCCCTGATTGGCCGAGCGCCTACCCCCACTACCGGCGTGACGTAGAGGCGGGAAGCTCTCGGCCAATCGGTAACGTTTATGTTTTACCCGCTGTTCTTCTTCCTCCGTTGGTCGAAATACACTATTGTGTGTGGTTTTTCTGCTTCGCTATCAGAATGGGCACTTCAAAAGACGCCTTCAGCGCCTTTTGCGGGATTGTGAGTCGTTTCTCAAACGCCTCGCGTTGCGTGCTGCTCTGCATTAACAGCCGCTGAAAATACGCAACGGGTTTGTCTACTAGTTTTGGGTGCTTGGTTTCGAGGTGACGCCTAAGCTTGACAGGCTTCAAGCTCTCGTTCGCCAACACGTCGTTGCACACGACGCAGCGTGGACGCTCCTGCCCGTCGAGGATGTCGTAGGTGAAACCAAATGAAACGAACTCCTCGCTGAACTTGTGCTTCCGGCTGGACGGTGTGCTCGGTGTCCTCGGAAGTCCTCGAACCGGTGTTTTGGGCGGAAGTCGGTCCCCGCTTTTCTTCGACAGTCACGGTACACAACAAACACACTAAAATCTTATGAACAATTTTGTTTATAGCTTACTGAGTTCTGCACGTGTGCAATGCGTTCTTACCCGCGGAGGCGGCGGAGAGGGGATCGTCGGGGAGGTCACAATGATGACATCTTGGAGGGTCAGCGGGTCTGGGCGGTCGGGGGACGGCACGGGAGCTGGTGCAGGGGCAGCAGTGGAAGCACGGGCGGCAGGGGCGGGAGCGGGATCGTCGACACGTTCTTCGTTACGGCGCCACACAACAGTGAAATGACCTCGGTGCAGTAGGATGGGAGAGGAAAAACTTGACACGGTCGGGGGTACGGCCACAAACCTCAATGGATTAGAGCATGGCTTCCAACGACTTTCGTCCACGACCGCGTCCTGCCGCTGGCCGAGCAGTGCAACTGACGGGCAGGTTGGCAGAGCTGGTGCCCGTAGAGCCACGGCCTCGGCCAGCTCCTCCCGGCAGGTTTGTTGCTGGTCGCTTCGGTGCTGGCTTGAACCATGACTCCAGGGTCCGCTTACCCGCCATCCCTGGGCTGCGGTGTTCTGGGCGTGCTGCAGCTTCTCAGTGCGCGTCCAGGGCCCCTCGCCTCCGCCGTTCCTCAGATACAATAACAATGCACGGGGTTCACCCAGTAGTACAGCCGTCCCCTCCCCCCTTCCCTATTCCCTTCCGCAGGGAATTCACGTCGGCTAGCCGCCTGCTCCGACGGTCGGGTTTACCCGGGTTTACCGGCCAGCCGACTGGCTCAGAAGCGCCAAACAACTGGTGGTCTTTCCGTTTTCCGCCCAGGTAGTCTCGCAGCGCTGAGGTACAGTTGCAGTCAGACGGCGACGCCACGCGACCCCAGACACTTTGCCGCGACCCCAATTTTGATTCTGGCGACCCCTAGTTTGGGAATCGCTGCTTTAACCATTTTGGCGCCACAAGGAGTTTTTGACGAAAACAAGCGAAAAAAATGC
>NW_026267453.1:14263-15135 GCF_000697945.3 Frankliniella occidentalis
TTTGGCCCATTTTTGGCTTTTTTTAGGCCATAGGGCACAAAATTACGAAAATGGGAAATTTCTCCGAAAAGTGGGAAATTTTTGCCGCCAGGTTGGGAAAAGCCACCATTGGGGTTTGGCAACACTGCTTGGAGTAGAACAGCAAGGAGGTGTAAGACGCGCCCATCTCTTTACACAAAAGCTTAAATAATCGGGTCTGCAGAGGGTGAGCCTTGATTTCGTTCACCATTTTTACGACGACGGCCAGGTCTGTTTGGAACGGCGAATCTTCTGCAAACCCAGATGCGAGACTTCCTCGGTGTATAATGCAATGCATGAATGTGACTTTTGGGTTCGACTTCAAAACAAGGACTTTGAACCCCGATTTGGCCCTAATCATAACTGGGGCCCCGTCAGTGCAAACTTCACAGTTCGACCAGAGAAGTCCATTTGTCAAAAGGTAGAGATCGATAATGCCAAAATTATTAGCAGCGTTGGCGTTGGATTCGATGGGCAAGCAGAAAAATAAGTCTTCCTCAATAACTCTCTTACCATCCACGTTGCATGCACATCAACTGCGCCTTCGACTCGAAGTCAGTGGACTCGTCGAGCAGCAGGGCGTACAGAGGACTCTTCTTTAACTTCTCCACGAGCTGCTCTTCGATGTCCTCGGCGCAGTCGTCTATACGTCTCTTGACAGTGTTGTCTGACAACGGGATGGTTTTGAGCAACTCTACTCTTGAAGAATCGAACATGATTTGTACAATTTTGCAGGCACACGGCAAGATAACGTCCTCGCCTATAGTGTATTTCGACTAACGGAGGAAGAAGAATAGCGGGTAGAACATGAAGGTCCCTGATTGGCCGAGCGCCTACCCCCACTACCGGCGTGA
>NW_026267453.1:24109-24700 GCF_000697945.3 Frankliniella occidentalis
CGTTCATTTTCTTTACTGGAACGTGTCCGTTTTTAAAAGACGCTTCCGTACGTCCAAACGCCATGTCAATACTCCAATTTTTAGGTTTTCCTACGCCTTGTCGCCTACACACCCTAAAAACCTAAACATTGGAATATTGACATGGCGTTTGGACGTACAGAAGCGTCTTTTAAAAACGGACACGTTCCAGTAAAGAGAAGGAACCCTTTTGGAACGGAACAGTTTTTGAACAGAACATGCGAACGGACGGCTTAATCCTCTCCCGGCCGGTCACTCTAATCCTCTGCGCGCCGGCCGTCGGAGGAGCTCGTCACCTGTCACAGCTCGGCCGGGCAGGGTACCTGGGACTGTTTGATTTCGGAGCGTGGCGAAGCCCTTTTCGCGATCCAAAATCGAAAAATCACTGTATTGCTCCAGCCAAAGCCAGTGGATTTAAGAAAATTAAATTCATTGAACTGATTTCGAAGGTCTTATCCAACCCCGAGTTGCGATATTGGCTTTAATATTGCTCGTCATCTTCGAAGTCTGCAGCTGTTGTGAAAATAAGTTGAGTGTTTGAGAAATGTATAGACATATCTTATTGTAAGATTA
>NW_026267453.1:25174-25540 GCF_000697945.3 Frankliniella occidentalis
GGTAATCGGATTACAATCGGGTCATCGACAATCATCGAATAATCGTTTCAAAAATCGGTCATCGTTTAAGTTCAAGTCGATGATCGATGTCGGTCATCGGAATCGAAATGTCAAAATTCATCGTCGATGGACAAAAAAGTCCATGACGATTTCGATGAATCGATTAATCGCACAGCCCTAGTCGGAGGTCAATTCTGATGGCAGTTTTCACCCCTAATCCAGTGTGTGAGAGGGTCGTACCTCGCCGAGACGAACATAACGCACCCTTCGAACGTTCAATTTGGACTTATGCCCCTACAAATTGACAATTTGGTCGTTTTTGCATACTTTTACCCGTTTGGGTTCTATTAACTCTGCCATTTTGAC
>NW_026267453.1:29805-31735 GCF_000697945.3 Frankliniella occidentalis
GACCGCCCCTTATTTTGTTTATTACCAAATTTTCCAAAAAATACTTAAAATCTCTAACGGGACATGTGAATTTGGGTCACACTGATTTATGCATCATCAGCCAAAAATGTATAGGGTGAGGCAGAACAAATGGGTATGGTCACAGCACAGTGACCAAACAAGATGATGGTCACACCACACAAGGAACAGGATGTCACACTAGAAATGTGACGCTTAACATTCGTCTCTCCAGGGTGCAACTATAGATACTTAGAAGTTGTGTACCAAGTACAATGTTGAAGCGAGGGGATAATAACTCCAGATGAAAGTGTACGAGTCAGTACGGTAGTACACGTCAGTACATCTACCTTTTAGCCGCTCTCGGGAGACCCAAGTTTAGAGCTCTATCGCAGTTTTGATGTTGTAGCGTTGAATGTTTTCTTTAGAGTATGTTGTTCTTCAATCTTTTAGCAACAGACAGCAGCTTTTACTTTTTTTCTACCGGCAATATTAGCGGAAATATAAACGTAATAAGTCCGCGATGCAGAGCGCGACGGAAAGCAGATCGAACTCTGTGCAACGAGAGCGGAACAGATCGAACTTTGTGTAACGCGAGCGCAACACATCGGACTTCGTCGTTAGGAGGCATCGTCTTGTCCGTTTGGAGAGAATCTTGAATGACGTATGAGTAAGTAACCGAAATCGATTACATTGCTGCGTCGGCCAATCGAACCTAATCGACGCCAGTTCTATGCATGCCTTCCCTGGGAAATGGTTGGTTTTGAGTTTGCACCCTCTGCCACAGTTCCGAAGATATATTTAGAAGTCTGTCGCTAAAACCCTAGTTTCAAAGGACAACTCGATGCCATTAGTCACTGTCACTGCGCGGCTGTCTTCTTGTCGAGACTGCACACAGATGTGAACGTTGCCCCTCCTGCTCGATTACGTGTACTTCAAAAAGTCAAAGGCCGGCCACACAGTTAGCGTCGTGGAAGACTTTTATATGGCCTAGTGTGTCACCAGGCAGGCTAGAGACTTCATGAACACCGCCACTAGCCCCAATTTGGCCCGCCTCTTCTGAACGACCGGGCTAGAATGGCTGAGCAAGCAATGACCTAGCGCTAGAAATACACAAACAACTTCGAACGACCAAGAGAATTGTACAGCTGCAGAGCACACATAGGTTCATTTTATTTTTGAAATCATATGCAAAATTTTGACCCGTTTGTTTTCTTCTCGATCTTCTACGTGGCAGTGCCCAGTTTCACCGTCTTCTCCGAGAGTGAAGTGGAAAACAAATTGTTTGATGCTAACTACGACTCAATGACCCGTGCGTGATAAGACAATCATATAAAAATCTCGACACAGCTGGCAGGACGGTCACTTTAAGTAAGGGGCAGACCAACTAAGGTGAGTAGATATAGCATTAATCCTTTGCTGGGTTCAAATATCGAAATTAATTTGAAACAGGCAAGCCTACCCGCCCGCAAAAATGTGTTGCCAGCACCACAGCATCACTCTGCTGCGCCAGCAGTAAACCACACCGGCAAAGCTGATATTACGACAAGACGGGACTTGTTGTTGCCAACCTTTCTTTTCCTGAGTTTAGGGATATAGACGAAAAAAACAGTATTGCCGTAGTTTAAATGGTTTCAATTTGGTACGGAAAGCAATGTACAGGGCCACCGTACAGGCAAAACCGGTCAAAATTGTCTACAGCGGAGCCATATTCGTACACTGTCCAGTGTAAAACCTGGGCTTTTCATTGCTACTACGACACCGCACTCCGCGCTCTGTACACTGTTATAAAAAAATCGAAAATTTTACAGGAAAAGTCTGGGTATACTATTTGGCAAGACTTTCTATGGTAAAATTACCAGTCTGTAAAATTACAGAACACTTGAAATTTACATTCCGGTAATTATCTGTAATTTTTTTCCCACTTTTTGTC
>NW_026267453.1:37555-38049 GCF_000697945.3 Frankliniella occidentalis
AACGAGTAGCAGTATCTTTAGTAACGCCATAGATCGCTCCGTTTCAGAGTCTAACTTTTGACAGTGTTAAAGGCTATCAATCCAATACCATGTTATTAGGTGTTAGAGTTGTTACAAGAGTTTTGTAACACAAATGAAAATGCCCTGTGTGTGATGTGTTCTGTAATTCCGACGGAGGGATTTAATTGGACAATTCTTTTCTTAAATTCATTTGGTCTTCGGCCTCCTCGTATAAATAATGAGTTAAGACTCAATATGTAATCTCTTCGCGCCTCACGTGTGGACAAAATAATACGCAAACGAGCACGGTCAGAATTTACAGTAAGCTGCGCATTAAATCAATCACACTCCTAAAAATATATTGTGGATTCCCAACACTTTTACGATACCAAGCAATTGTGAAATCACAACACTTCTTTGTAGTCCAAAATAGTGCATTTTGCTATCCTACTTTGAAATAGTTCTGAAGCAGTCGCAATACTACCTGAAGCTAA
>NW_026267453.1:38099-38549 GCF_000697945.3 Frankliniella occidentalis
GTCAAATTCCCTAGAAAATCGGAATTTCAGTACGGTTTCCCCTTAAGTTCTGCCTTTCTTTAACAGCACTCAATTTTTCCTCCTAAACGTACATATAAATTTGGTGTGCGGAATGGCCTTGTTAATGGAGCAGCGTCAAATATTGTATGTAACATGCTTAAAACGTGGAAACATAAAAAGTTGATCTGTGCATTGTGTTACAGAAAGACGATGCGTGTCGGGTGGACCTTACTGGCTTTGGCAGCTTTGCTGCTAGGTGCTAGTTGTGACCTCGTTGAAGATGTCCAGAAAACAATAGAAGATTTCCAGGCACTTATGCCAACTGGAGACCCAGCTTTGGGTATACCCCAACTTGAACCTCTGTCCATCAGGGAACTTCCTCTCAGTGTTAAAGTGACACCATTCAAGTAAGATAGTTAGGTTTATTTTTTTTTTCAGTTAGGAAGGTTG
>NW_026267453.1:40137-42044 GCF_000697945.3 Frankliniella occidentalis
TAAGCAGAGTCATATTCAAATTTAGGTATTTTAAAGGACCGTTTTGCCCGAAAACTGCCCAATCTGTTACAGATCACGCCGTAAAAATAAATACAGTTCGACCGAATTCTTAAATACAGTCCGACCGTATTCTTCAATACAGTCTAGAACTGTAAGGGATCGGACCGTAGAATAAAGTACGGTTAAGATCGTAAAAACAAATACAGTCCAACCGTAAAAACAAGTACTGCCCTGCCTGTGAAATAATGTATCATTCGGCCTTAAAATTAAATACAGTACGGACCGTATGTCTACCACCGTACTTGACTAGACTCTATAGTTTTTTCAAACAGTGATGTGGACGCCTCCCTAATTGGCTGACCACGGTTCTGTTGTTACTTCCTAATCGCTGGAATAAGCGTTGGGACACTTTTGGTGAACCGCCCAACTGTCATTTTCAGTGCGCAGATATTGGCCAAGAACATTCTAGCTGCTGGCGCTTCGGGTTTCGAAGTAACACATATCAGCCTTCGCGATGACGGCAAGCTGGCCGTTGCTCTTAACATACCCGACATTGAGGTGACAGGAGCGTACGACATCGACGGAAAGGTTAAGGTTGGATTCATATCAGTCAAGCTCTCTGGTAATGGACCGCTAGCGTAAGTACTACATTCGCAAATACCCTAATTCTAGCCATATACTTATCATTGATCTATGTGCGCGTTTCATAAGGCCTCTTTAATTGTGAGATGTTAATAGTTAGGGAGAGTGTGAGAGAGATCAGCATAAACCGTCTTCAACATGTCGCATCCATGTACTTGTGAATATAAATTGGTAATATTGGTGTGCATATAGGATTCTAAAATCATTATGAGTTGTATTAAAGTTTGTTCAACCTAAAACAAACTAAAAATAATATCCTAAAATGGTAGCACATGCAACATTTATACATTTTTTACCAAGTTCTCTCATTGGTTCGTTAAGAAAGGCTACACTTTTTCTCTCAAAAATTCGTATGGTACAGATACTCAAGTTGTTGCATAAGGATTCTAATTTTCTAGGCACAATTGAGAGCAACAAACCGTAATATACTGGCGCAATCGCCGCCAACTCGACAGGCAATCTTATCAGGTGGCACGAACGTTGCACTCAAGTGACTTTGCACAGCTGCCACAGTTGGCGTTTAGCAACGCATGAAACGGTTATTCTATTAGGGTGTGTTTTATAGTTTTTAGTAATGGAACCAAATGTGAATGTTCATATGATGTGTTCTAAATGACCAAGGTCGTTTGCAATCGAGAACGCCTTGGTTGGGAAGTTGTAACGGTGGCGAAAGGACGGCCAAGTTGGGCTCACCCAATTTTTAGTTACAAACAACCCCCTAACTAGTGATTTCCTTTCGAATCAGAGACCTTAGAACTTGTACAATGGTCGTTGTCACAAACACAACCTCAAGGGTTCTCGGTCTTCGAGTCCACACAACACGCTTGTGTAACATGAACGTCTGGAGTAGTCTGGTATTTAATGAGATAAATCGTCCTATTTGCTTATCAATGATGTGTCTGTGCCCTATCAGCCTCACTGAGGCACAACTTTTTGTTTATAGTTCAAGTTCACAAAATATATCTAAAACAGGCTAGGCCCGCTCTTCCGCCAAACCAAGTTGCCAGCTCCGCTCCACCGGCAACTCGGTTCGGCAGGGAGCGGGCTTTGCTTGGCCTGCCGACACCGTTTGGGACAGGCCTTCGGCCTTCCCTTCTGCCCGCCCTTCTGCTTTGAAAAAGCTATCCAGCAGGCTTATGAAAACGACCTCGTGTCTGTGTATCGGTTTGTTCCACTAGAAGGAGATGAGCTAGAGACTTAAGTTTTCAGGGTATCTTAAGGTCCACTCCTAGAGAACGGCGAATCCTGGCAACCACCCCTAAGGG
>NW_026267453.1:46214-46914 GCF_000697945.3 Frankliniella occidentalis
GGATTTCAGGGTCGTTTTGTATCACTAGGTAGATGTACGCCAGGCCACGTCTCGCGTAACAGGCTTCGCGATAGCTCACGAAACACTGTTGCGTTGCGACGCGCCTAGCAAACATCTACCTAGGCCTGCGGCGCTAACACCCGGAAATAACCCCAAACCATTTAAATGTTTTTTCTCAAATATTTCATGGTCTCTGAAGGGCCTTCGGCCCGTTTGAGTGACAGCTCTCTTTAAACCATCTTTCTGCCCGGTACTTTTGCTGTCTGCTTCGTAATCAAAACTCAACAAACGAAGCATTCTTTTTTATACGCTGAACATTTGTTGTGTGTGTGGCGCAGGCGCAGTTGCTAGAGTACATGCAAGTTACGCCAAATCCCTTCTAAGTTTTTGATGTTAGCTTATGGATCCAATTACACAACTATGAAAAGATGTATAAGACTAGACCCAGAAGAAGTTAAATATACTTCCAGGCATACTCAAAAATAACTCCGAACGTGTCCGCAATGATTTTGTTACCGATAGAAAGGAAGCAGCTTGTGCAGAACAACAAAACAACGGAATAAATTTCTGTTTGTTTTCTTGCATTGGAGTGTACACACCTTATTAATGATGTGCCACCATAAAATAAGCCCACTCTTCTGTTAAGAAGAAAATTTTGAACCGACGGCATACTTCTCAGACAAAAGTGTACTCCTGAAAA
>NW_026267453.1:47861-49071 GCF_000697945.3 Frankliniella occidentalis
TAGCAGCTATTACAGGAAGGAAGGGGTAGCTGTTTTCTCTCTTTCTAGCTGCCTCCAGAGCTCAATACTAGCCTTTGTTACACACTTCCCCACTGTCGTTACACACTGCCCCGTGGCGGGGCCGAGGCGGGGCAGTGTGTAACAAATGCAGACCTTTGTTCAACAAGCCGAGGTCATACGCGAATGCCCCTATTAATACATCCGAGCAACTTTCATGTTTAGTGAAGGTCCAATCTATTCTTTTGCGCCCGATTTACCCATTTTTTTACGTGGTTTAACTCTAATAGCCAAATTCCGAATTCTGTTACACGCTGCTCCACCCTCACTTACACTTCTTTCACAAAGGGAACATTGCAGCCCAGTCCATAACCTTTAAAGGGACTTTTGTTCACATCGTTGCTATTCTTAGTTTGGAAAAAATTAATAATCTCCCAAACCCTTGTGTATTTGACAGGTTTGCCCCCTTAAGGATTTTGTCAGAGGCTAGAAACTACTAGGGTTCGGGCCGAGCGCGGCACATGACACGGGTGTCTTATTCTGCTAATTACTTCCCTAAAACTGTACGTACGGGAAAAACCAAGTGCATCGTTGGATACGAGGGGTAAATCACTTAGGTCCGTAGCGTACGGGCTATTTCTTGTATTTCTCGGGCATTTCTCCTGCCATTTCGGTTGTTTCTCGCCTATCTCGGATTATTTCAGGGGTATTGCGCGACTAATTCGCGACTATTTCGCCTTTATTTCGGACCAATTTAAGGGAAGGTGTACGAACTATTAAGACGCGTCCTAACATCAATGTTCTATCTGCAGCGTGCTGAATACACAATGTTGTATTTGTAGAGTGTCGAATACCTAATGTTCTCACTGATATATAAAGTGTGCAACTGACACACACTTTAAGCTGTTCAACACAGTGTGGCATACTTCTCTGTGTGCAACACGAGTTTTGAATATTTAGAAGTGTTAAATAGGTGTGTTGCACACTTATAAATGTTCAACCTGACCGTCGAGCACTATAGCTCAACGCTCAAGTTGGACACTAAAAAGTGTGCAACACACCTGTTGAACACTTCCAACTATTCAAAACTCGTGTTGCACACATAGAAGTTTGTCACACGGTGTTAAACACTTAAAAGTGTGTGTCAGTTGCACACTTTATATACTGTATCTGCAAAACAGGGTTGGGTGCAGCCCTTCACCTTTACGTGGTT
>NW_026267453.1:54372-55084 GCF_000697945.3 Frankliniella occidentalis
AATTAAATTTGGCATTAGGTATTTCGGATTGGAAACATTACATTGGGAAGAACAGATTTTGGGAAATAATACATGTTGGTAATGGTTAACCCAATTTATGGGAGTATATTGTGGGGAAAAATGGGCGGGAACAACAGACACCATGGGACGTTGGAATAAGCCTTCTTGGTAGCTTTATCAAACCAAAAGGGATGGCTAATAAACAATAAGTGAGTTCTGACTTTATTTTCGTATTTGATGGCCTGGCACACCTTTTGGAGATTTAAATGTTACTTGAAAGGTGAAAGGTATTGCAATGCATTACTCCCATTTTCCCACTTGCTTTAAACTCCACCTTTACGCTCCATTTCAAATAACGTGCTGTGTTGACTTTTCTTCTAGGCTGAGGAGTGGATCATCTCTACAGAGACTCACGAAATGCTTCATCAACTAGCAAAGCTAGTAGCAGCGGAGATGGCGGACGACAGGTGGGTTCTCAGATGCATGCATGTGTTACTTCGAATTAAATTTGGGATCGGTTAGATAATGCTACCGGTCCTTTTGAAAGTGGACTGTTGCGAGAAAGATCGACAACGAGTAAAGGTGCCCTTGCACTCCACGTACTCAGTGTCCGCAGACGAGTCCGGCTTTGTTTTCTTGTCAGCTGATGTCTTGGCCCTGAACTATCCAAACGTACGAATGTATATTTTGGACACACTTTCTGATGTTTCTG
>NW_026267453.1:55990-57094 GCF_000697945.3 Frankliniella occidentalis
GACTGTCAACACTCTCATTAATAAAATTTTACCTGCGTTTATTAAGGTAAGTCTAGTAAGTCTAGGCTGGTAAGCTTCAGAAAAATAGGATATTCCGATACAACGCAATCAGAACAAAGAGGAGAAAATCAGGGCGGCGCGATCTGTTCCGTTCTGAACAATGATGTGTAAACGATGGCGTCTGCGTAGCGGCTACCCAAGATAGTGGCGCCGCTTAGCGCAGACCCGCGTAAAGCAGAAATGTAACAGGCACATATATCCGATAACAGCTTTAAAACCTTTATTAGAAAGGGTATTTCAATACCAAGTTATATCGCTGTTTCCTGGGTATGCACTGCGCTACGCCATCTTCCTTTCTTCTAGCGAGGCGACTCGCGTATCAGCGCGCAGAGGGAAACAGATGGCAACGCCATCTCCTTTGGGTTCCAGTTGGCTTGAAGTGGAATACCGCCAACAGAACGTGGTCAGGCACAACCGACAAACTATATGGGGAGGTAGAAAAAAATTGTCGACGAAATGGAACCCGGTGATCTCTGAAGACCTCGACTAGTTGAAGAAATATCAAAAGAGTGAGAAAATCCAGGAAACCGTTTTTAAACAAATCGTGTTCAAAGTCCAAATTTGAGAGTGTTACATTTTTTTAAAGTTTATTAATGACTTATGGCGTCGGTGTGGCGCTCAACCATTGAACGCCCAGAGGGAAACAGATCGAGCATTCCTGCATATCTCCTTTATGTTCCGGTCCGCTTGCAGCGATGTACCCTACAACTTTATCTGAGGGTTTCTTGAAGTACTTTTCTAATAAGCCACTTGTGTGATCCTAGATTTTCATTCCAAACTATTGAATGCGCTTCTTTTTTTATTGCACATCTAGTCGAACAAGGAGAAGATCAACCAGCTCGTACAGTCTAAGGCTAAGAATTTCATCAACAAGTACCTGGACGGTATTTCCGGTAACAAGCCGTCCCTGGATGAAAGAATCGAACTAATTACGGTGAGTAAAGCCAACTCGAAGAGAGGGCATCATCACAATAGGGCACTCCGGGGCTCGGTTTGACCGGAAGGGGAAGAAAAATGGGCGCGGGGAGTCCATCCACTGTGTAT
>NW_026267453.1:57144-62602 GCF_000697945.3 Frankliniella occidentalis
AATTTTAGCGCGCCGCAGGCCAAGGTAGACGCACATTTAGCTCAGCTTCACACGGTTTTAACGTGCGTCTACCTTGTTTATTGTAATTGAAAATCACAATTCCTGTATCATCACATATTCCTCACTCATCACACATTCACTGTGCGTCTTCCGGCGCCTCTTGGTTGTCGCTTGGTGCCGCGCCCGCCTTGAGGTGGTAGCCGATGGCCCTCAGGATGTCGCCGCCATCCTTGTAGGTCTGGTAGTTCTCGACGATCCGCTCCACTTGCCGCTGGTTGGGCACGTACCTCTTGCTCACAGGCTCCTTGATCTTTGTGTGACCACCTCGAGCCTGAGTGATCTGCGTGTGGATCTCGTTCTCCTCTTTCTTCAGGTTCTCCAGAAATCTCCAGATAGAGGCATGGCGAATAACCATCATATGTTGAAAGTGGTTGTGCCATCCCTCGACCGCATTGTTGGTTCGCTGGTCACCAGCGAGCGCAGCGTCATAGGTGTTCCATACTTCTGGCACGAATCGCGGAGCAACCCGCCGGCGCCTCCGCCATGAGTGCATCAACTTTGAATTTTATTTGCCAAACAACGGCCAACAGTGACACCCTCAACAGTGCAACTCCGCGCGGGGGGAGTATTGTCAAAAGTGGCGATACTCATCATAGTGGTCCTGCGAGAGTGGGTATTGATTGGACCAATGTAGAATGTACCATTTTAGGGTATGGACTTCTAGCCCCTGGTCAAAGAATTTATGGACAAAAGATACTGGGTGTTTCTGGTGTGGACAAAATTTCATGGACGATTCGACTTCTGGACGTTTAAATCATGGACATTATGTCTGGTAATCCTCATTTTTCCTCGAAATGTGTGTTGGGGAAAAGACACATACTATCTCGGATTCTGCATACACCACAGGTTGCGGTACTAAAATAACGCTTTAATTTCATTACTGGGTTGTGTTTCATCGACCAGACGCAGTAATACTTATCAAATAACCATTTAAATGCTGAATAAGACGAAAGTTATTGAAATGTCTCATTTTCCCCCTACCTGAACCTAATAAGGACATGCCAATACCAGTTCCACGATTGTTCTCTAAATATAAGATCTGACCTCGACTATCCATAGAGTGTGAATACTGGTTTATTGATGAAACTCGTTTTAGGTTAGTTATAGTCGACGTTTTGCCGGAAAGAGCAGGAAAGCTAAAAACGGCAGTCACTTATAATTTTAAAAAAAAATCCATGGCGTTCCCTTAACATTCTGACGACAACCTAGCGTTCGTACGTGACAACAACGGTTTAAATTAAAACAAAAACTTTGAAAGACTTGGAAGCACCGACCACGCAACCAGAAGGTTGATGACCGGTGCCCGTGTTTACAATGACGATTTGGTCGCTAGTGTCGCGAGATCCTGGGAGATAGCGCACTGTAATCACGTCTGAACAACACTATCTAAAGAAGAGGCCAATAAGTTAGACCATCATGTGGATATCCCACTTGTCCATGGTTACGTCGGTGTCCATGGTCAGTCGAGTTCAGAGTATCATGGCTGGGACGAAGGGAATGGGTAATCACCATGGTCTAGACAAAGTTCTTGTATAAAATATTGGGTTTCCATGGTCAAAACCACATTGTGACCATGACAGATATGGCTATTTTAACCAGGGTCCTTGTTTTTCGGACGCGTTGGCCGCTTGAAGGTTTTTGCCATTTGAAGGACTCGTCACATGTCCGAAACAGCGGTGGGTAATACCTAGGTAGTACAGTACCTATGTAGTACCTAGGTACTTTTCTCGCTACCTTACCTTACCTAGGTACTGAAGATTCGATTCTACCTTACCGATACCTAGGTACTTTTTGAAGTGAGTACCTATACCGTCTTTTTGAAGGTACTTTCCAAGGTACTTTAAAACCTATATCCACCAGATGAAAGGGTGAAATAAGCGTCACCACCAAACTATATTTTTCGGGAGGGCTTTGTTTTGGCACCATAGTGTTGTGGAGGGAGCAAGGAGGGAGTAAAAGTATGGAGAATTCGTTCCGGCTGCCCCCGGTTAACCTCCTTACTCGGATAGACAAAGGAGGACCCCCCTCCCCACCCACCTCCCGGCTGCAGGCCACATGTTTGGGACCGCGACAAGGTCCATTACGCACAAAAGGCGAACGCAATGTGCAGCTCCTGATGTGTCCTTGACCGTGGATTTCTTACTAGCGGATAGGGAAACGGGTGATGAACTCGCTCACATGCTATGCGAGTGAGACAGAGCAGAGAAACAACAAACTACTCCCCAAAAAGTTATTGTAAAGTGACTCGCTACAAAATGCTTCGTATTAGTGAGTGGAAACGTAAAATACTAAGTACATTTCGCGAAATCGTCAGAACTGTGACGTACCAAAAAATCTGAAAGGTACCTGAAAGTACCTAAAAAGTACCTAGGTACCGGACGGAAGTACCTAATACCTACCTAGGTAGTGAGCTCGGTAAACTACCTAATACCTACCTACCAAGGTAGTCATTTTACAATTCTACCGCTACCTTACCTAGGCACTGAAGATGGAGTACCTTACCCACCCCTGGGTCCGATAAAACTCCCTTTTGACAGAAATGTCTCTTAATTGCAGCACTAGCACACCGACGCCACAGGAAGAGCAGGCCATGCAAATTCTGGAAAGTTTCAAGGCTATGATGAAAGATGGGCGACCAGACTTCAGCATCCCTGTTCTCGACCCAGCAGTTGTCCATAAACTAGCGATTGACGCCAATCATGCCCTTCTTACGTATGTGGAACAAATAAGTATACATTGAGTACCGAATGCGGTTGTGGCATTTTCGAATCATTGTGTTGCCCTCCATTTCACCCACACTTAATTTCGATTAATACCCAAAACTCGACTGTTTTACCGTGTCATTTCAAAGAATAATGCCTCAGCTGATTGACCATCGAACTGATTGTTGCTAACTATTTCTCGTCACCAGAGCAAAAATAATTGCAACTGACGCGAGTGTCCAAGGCGTATCTGACTTCACAGTTAAGAAGATATCCCAAGTTGGGGATACAAACAAATTGGTTGTTGACGTTGCAATCCCCGACATCGAAATTTCAAGTCGGTTTGAGATGAGGGGAAAGGTGTATCTTCCGTTGCCTATATCTGTAAACGACAATGGCCCTCTCCAGTAAGTTGCTTTGCTGATAATTCTGTACAAGTACAGACAGTTAAACAGATAATGATAATGTTTTTGATTTTAACAAACGTTTTAGACTTAATATCACAGACCTCAACCTTTCTGCGACAATTGAAGTCATTAACAACAGCGACGGCAGCTACAATATTAAGAGCGTGACAATGGACTCGTGGTCGTTCAACACCATAAAGGTAATTTGCTCTTGGAGGGTGTGCTATGGTTCACTTCAGTTAGTAAACATTAAATTTGTCTGCACTAAAACGCATATTTCTTTAATAGATTCAGCTAGACAATCTGCTCGGCGGGGGATTTTGGGGCAGAAAGGCGAACGATCTTCTGAACAAGATACTCCCTGTATTGGTCGAGGTAATTATAAGAAGTATGAAGTCCACGCTAGATTATTTCTACCTTGCAATAAGTCTGTCTGTATAGTCTTTGAGACCCAACGAGGCGATAAAACTTTCGTATATGTAGACGGTCGTTTGTTTCACTCCATTCATAAATATAGAGACTTCACCTTTTTGGAATCTTAGTGCAGGAAGTTAAATTGAATTCACCATCCACAGTCTTAAACACTGTGATGGTCAACCCCGCGAGTAACACGTACTTGACATAAACGATCGTCGCATCCGGCTCATTCGCAGGCGATCGTAACTTCACGGTGTAACGTTGAAAGAAAAACAGTATACCGAAAAGTTTCGGCAATAGGAGCGAAGCGAAACGTCAAGTTTATTCGATTGCTTATTTGGGACATAATAGAAACGTTTTTGACAATTCTGATGCGTTACGTAGCAGTATACTGTTACTGTAAAAAAATCCCCATCACGGGTCTCTAATTGTGTTTCATTGCTGTGGCTCTTTGTTGGTATCTAAACTCCGGCACTTTAGGTATGGCCTCATGCTTTGTTGGATAATTTGTCAGACGATTTGGCGGATCTTGTACGAGAGGATGTGGTCCGCTGCCGGTCATTAGGTGCTCCAGCACTTTAAAACCAAGCTATTGGAGTACGTTTTGGCAAAACCCCTCCACAACAAACACTTCGTGTTCCGTTCCAAAATGTGTAACGTTACAAGAGTAACGTCACAAAGATTCGTAGTTTTCGTAGAAATCTTTTAAATGATTGTTACCGGGACTATTCCTGTAATTTAATGTGACGAAAGTTAAGGATCGATGCCCTGCTCGTTCGGTTGTTAGTTATATTGAGTATGGATGGTCACTAGTTTTGGCGTTGACGCCAGTGCGTGCAGCCTTCAGAAACGTGCCCATCTTTACCGCCAACGGGACGATGCAATCCTTTTCGGTGTGCATGATTGTGCTGCAACGGTTAAGTCTGCTACTGTCAAAAAAATGCTAATTACACTAAAAAAGAGCCACTAGTGATGGACCTGGTGGTTTTAGAAACGTCACAATTGAAGAACTCGGAAAAAATCACATAGTTGAAAAACGAGAAGATGGGAAATTTGTTTTGTCCTTTTTCTTGCTCTGTGTGTGTGTGTGTGTGTGTTTTTTGGTTTTTTTTCGAGGGGGGCAGAATTCTGGATCTTAGTAAAATGTGAAGTATTGTGAGCGTAGCGATACCAGAGCAATAAAACTGTGGAACAAGTACAGATTTGAAAAAAACACGCTCAAGAAAGACAAAGAATCAGAAAACGGTCGACGGTCGCTCAAGACGGATATGCTTCTTGATATTATCTTAACATAGCTACTTTACTTTAGATACATCTTAGTATTCATTAGGCGTTGTTATTGTAATCATACAGAAACTTGTAGCTATGTAAATTACTAGTTATTGTATCAGGCGACATGCTGACGTTGTTGAGCGATCGTTATGTGCGTCTGTTGAGCGATTTCTTTTTGATCCAAATTGTTGCACGAATGCGTCCAAATGTATACCCGTATAGGACAGAGATCCAACCATTATATTGACTCTGCTTCCACAGAACGATCGTCCCAAGATAAACGCACGGCTTGAAAATGTCGTCAAGAATCTGTTCAATGCATACATTGACGGCCTAGCGGGCAAGACTGCCGCCGACCTCACAGCCCAACTGCAAGAAATCAGCGAACTTTTCAGATCTGCAATGAAGTCAGGCCGTGCCGATATTAATATCCCTGTCATGGATCCTGCGGCCATCGATGAACTCTCCGTACAGGTCGAAAAATGGCCTATCAGGTATACCAGGTGGCTGATTCACGCCGCGCACTTCTGTAGTTATGCTGTACCGCATGCACGAGTAGGGGGCTTGCCTGTAGCCCCTGTCGACGGTGCCTTACGAGCC
>NW_026267453.1:63602-65200 GCF_000697945.3 Frankliniella occidentalis
TTTGCAGTGCTGTTAAACTTTGTGTCAGCTGGATTCTAATTACCTGGATTACCTCAGGAGTATCCTCCGGATTACGTTGCCTTTCCTCTAGGGTTACCATGAATTACCCTAAAATTTCTTCGGATTACCCCTGGATCACTTCGAATTTCCTCAGTTTACACATGCCGGATTACCTAACGGCTGTCATCCGGATTACCTTAGTCGTTTCCCCTCGATTACAGAAGACGACGAGGCGTTTTGCTGGCGCAAACCGACCGTAGTGCAAGGCTGAACCCCTACCCCCCACTCCCCCAAAATTAACTACGTAGTATTTGGATGGTCCCTAACAGGCTTCGCTAGCGCTCATCCATTTAGAGATAGTGGCATCGGAGGTTGGTTCTGAAGAAAGCCTAACCGGAGCCTAACAGGGTATTCCGGGCAAGCTTCACGGAGAGAAAAGATTTGCTGCCACAGCTGTTTTATTCCTGCGGTAGCAATTTATTTTGGCTAACATAGCGCCTACATTATTTCTAGCTGTGGCAGCAAGCTTAAATTGATGGATGTTTCTTTGCTAATTCAGCAACGGAGTTTGCTGGTGTTAAAATCCTAGTCAGTCGCGTGATGACATCGTAGAAATGAAAAGGTCGTATTTCAGATATTGTTTTCTTTTATTTCGCTAAAACATATGACGTGACGCATGACACAATAGTGATGAAAAAATATCGCTCAAATGCAATATTTTTCGGTGACATAACCTAGCTGTTTATCAGAATCGAACACGAAAGAATCTTGGACACCCACTTGCTGTCGCATGTTGTTTCTTCAAAAGTATCAAAAATAAACAAAAATGAAAACAACACTTAACACTAAGCTCACTAACGCTCTTGGTGTTGACGGGACGTGGCAAGCTGTAGCACTGCAAATACTTTTGCGTGTGTGTTACTTTTTTCTTTTGTGGTGGGTGCTAAAGGCACAACACAGAAGTTGTTCTGTTTTGTTATAAGAATAATTACTAACTTCTCGAACAAATCGTCTAAGCCGTGCTATATATGGCTGGGAATTGTTTATACTTGATTTCTTACCTGCTGATCTTTACCTTACCTCGTTGTTCCTGGTTTCAATAAACCACACGGGATGATAATGTTATTCTGAGGACATTTTTGGTTGAACTAGCATACCTCAAAAATGTGCTGGTTAAAAAGAAGTAAGTTTACTTGTGTTATTTCTGTGTTATTTTGTAAATTTTTCATTGAGAGCTTTTACATTATTTGGCCAAGTTAAAAAGTTAAAGTTAACATTTTAGTCGATAATTCTATTGCAGATATGGAAAACAGTACATGGGAATGTTCGTGCTAAAAGTTTTAAATAGAAAATGGTAGTCCACAGTTTGGTCCGTTAAAAGAGCGAATGTTCATGTGTGAGCTAACAGAAAAGCGAAAGTTCAGGTCTGGGCTTACAGCAGCGAAAGTCCAAAAACCCCGTGGACTTTCGCTGTTTTGTCAGCCCAGACCAGGACTTTCGCTGTTATGCTTTGCTAAAACATGGGCATTCGCTGTTTTACACTGCTCTCATGTGGACTTTCGTTGTTTTTGCCCTCAACGAGAGCTATTCTAGACTCT
>NW_026267453.1:66475-67721 GCF_000697945.3 Frankliniella occidentalis
AATTTGCTATAGGAAGCAACATTCTGCAGCTACAAGTAACGCGTCGGTATGGTTAAAATGCGTTCGCTGTCAGAAAAAATCCTCTTTTAGCATCTAGAACAGTTGCACTTGTTACCATACGCGTTAGTTATGGCAGCAGAATTTAAATTTCCATAGCAAATTGTTTGCTTTTGCAACTAAAATATATTTGCTATGTCCATGTGAACAGAGACTTTAGTCGTGGGAGCAAATTCTTTTTCTCTTCGTGCGTGCAGTTGACAACAGACAACCGGATCTAGAAGCCGCGAGGCTGAGATTCAAGCACCGCTATCCTCTCCCTGCTCCCTGCACCAGACTTCAATAATATTGTCTATCTCGGCTGAATATGGCATTTAAACATCATGAAAATTCGTCTTTCACACTGATGAACCAAGTGTTCAACTGCTCAACACTTTCAAGTGTGCAACTGCAAGTTACACACTTTCCAGAGTGAAACTGCAAGTTACACACTTCCAAGACTGAAATTGCAAGTTACACACTTTCAAGAGTGAAACTGCAAGTTACATACTTTCAAGAGTAAAACTGCAAATGTTCAATTTGGTAGGTGTGCACTTGCAAGTGTGCAACTTCCTACACAGTGAGCGTTCAATCTATGAAAATGTTCAACCGAGGAGTTGCACACTTGCAAGTGCACACCTACCGAGTTGAACACTTGCAAGTGTACGACTGTGGAGTTGCACACTTGCAAGTATTCAACTTGCAGTTGAACACTTACAACTGTTGAGCAGTTGAACACTTGGTTTATCAGTGTACTATTCTAAAATCATTCCGGCCCTTCCCGACGAAAGATCTGGCGAAATACGCGAAATCAAAAAAAGAACGTTTCGGAACGGTTTTAGGCAGCGCCTGGTCGGAGGGCGGTCCCCAAGGGAGAATATCGCTCGGCAGCTTTTGATCGGCTCCAGCTCTCGAGAGGGAGGCAAGTGGCACCTTTTTTGAATTTTGGTGATGCACTCAAGCTTCCTGAGTGCAATGCACTTTGAAACGACCCGAAAATCGCAGCGGTGGCTGAGATATAGCGACGAACATTAGCTGCGGCGGCAGATTGGGCGCCCACCGGTGCCTATCCGTAAGCCCTAGTCTCTTGCTTGTCCGCCGCAATGCCCTATACGGCTCTTCTCCTAACCGAACAGGTCTCCCTAAACTTAATACGACTGTATAAGACGTTGATAGTATACTATTATCAAAAGACAGTTCCAGTATTTCT
>NW_026267453.1:71141-72281 GCF_000697945.3 Frankliniella occidentalis
TTTTTTTCTGCGTGTAGTTACAAAGCATCAAAATTCCTTCAATTGCTAAGCATTGCTTTTCAGGAATTTAACAGCACAGAAACTGTATTTATTTCAGGAATAAGATTTGCTGCTTTGCGAATCGTTTCTCGAGGAACCCTTAATTGCGCAGCTGGGTGTTCCTCGTGTCAACCAGTTAGTAGTGAGTTCATGAGTTCATAGAGTGCAGAATCAGATTTAAAATCTCAGAGTATAAGTTGCCATTCTGAGAACTTTGAGTTTCAGGTTATAAATCTGATTCTGCACTTTGAACTCGCCAACAACTGATTGACACGAGAGTAACCATATGTGCAATGCATGGTAGCAACTTTGTTAACGACCTGTCACAAATAAACTTTATGTGGACAATAAACGCAGAGGTTGTTAGGACGTAACGCAACACATCGAAAAAAAATTACCGTCTCCGCACGTTAGGATCACACCGGCTGTCAACACCACCACGTCCGCAGAAATAGAATAATGACCTTGATACTTTATAAACTCTAAGGGCTTAGTGCCTTTCAAAGGCACTAAACACATTTTCAGTTTGGTGCCTTTGAAAGGCACTAAGCCCTTAGTGCCTTTTAAAGGTAGGCGTTAGCACCTTTGTTTTCGCAGTAATTAATGGTGAACCGTGAAAGAATTGTTTCAGCACTTTACATCTAGTTTCTTTTCAGGGCCGAAGTTAAACTTAACAGTGCCACTGTTTCCGGGGCCTCTGACTTCAAGCTGACCCGAGTCTCGCAGATTCTTGGCACGAACAAAGTTGCAGTGGATTTCGAGGTTCCCAGTCTTGTTGCAGCCTGCACCTACGACCTCGAAAGTACCGTCCACGCAGCATTTATCAAGTTTAATGTTAATCGGAACGGTCCCCTTAAGTGAGTATAGTAACTGAACAGCCAATAAATTCAGTTTTCAATCCCGACTACCATTAAACTACCTGCCGGGCAAAATGAGAAATTTCGTTGTGCTAGCAAATCTGTGCAGCTGCTAAGCAGGACTCTGCAGAAACAAACAATAAAAAGGATTAAACTGTTGCTAACGCATTTCTCGTAACCGAGGTATAGAAGAACGAGGACAAAGCACCAGTACCCGGGAAACAGTCCACTTAGAAGTCTTAAA
>NW_026267453.1:73311-73755 GCF_000697945.3 Frankliniella occidentalis
CAACCGGGAACTTCGCGGGAATATGTTTGCTGTCGCAACTATTGGGCCAAACCAGCTTACTTACTAATTTCACGTATGTGTCGTGATTCCTTTTAGCCACACGTTGAAGACGTGCGCAGATGGGCTTCAGGAGCAGGCGAGCGAATCATCGGCCAGTTTATGGACGCTGTGTCGGGGCGTGTTGTGCTCCCCAACCTTGACGGTAGAGCGGCTAAACTACTTGAGGATCTTCGAAGCGTTCTCAAAACGGGAAGTGTGAAATATGACATGCCCGTCTACGATCCAGCCACAGTTGAGCAAGTTCCACTCGAGATCAAGGTTGTGGGGCAAACGTAAGTTACTTTCAGTCACACACATACACACACACACACACCCGATATGCATTTTGTCTGGCATAAACTAGACATGGAATATTTCACGCAGCTATAAGTGTATTCCTAATAG
>NW_026267453.1:78340-79125 GCF_000697945.3 Frankliniella occidentalis
GACAAGTTTGCCCATTGCTTTATTTCTGCAAGATTTTTATGTGTTGTTTCTCTTTATAGGGCGCGTTTGGTTGTCAAGGACATAACCGTACATGGCACGTCGGACTACGAAATTGCGGAAATCACGCAGTTATCCAACACAAATAACTTGGACATCAAAATTGTGGTCCCAGCCCTCAATGCGAATTGCAAGTTTACAGCTTCGACGTCTGGCATAATTAAGTTGAATGACGAGGGATCGGCTTCGTAAGTATTTTCTGTAAATCTTACGTCTTGAAATGTAGTAAGTTGTGAACTTCACGCGAATGCCAGGTGTATCTTTGAATGCGCTCCAGTGTTTGGGGTGATGGGGTCTGCCTATTCACCCTCACCCCAGAGACCCATGGCTTGGCCCCTGCAGCCATAGCGGGTATGGAATACCTTCAGCGAATTCAAAGTTACACCTGGTATTGAAAAGGTAAAAAAGGGATACTGGGCTTAGAATTGCTCCGAATGTTCTGTTTCTCGGGTTCTTGCCGTCAAAATTAGTGTTTTTCAGTTGCGATCTACCAAGTAGGCATTACTTAGATAATTCATGACAATCGTGTTTTTCAGGGTTAATATTAAGGACTTAACTGTGTCGGCTACTGCCTCGATGTCATCTAATATTGATGGATCCCTCGTTCTACGTGACCTCAAGATCCGTTCATGGTCTACAGGTGCAATTGCGGTAAGTCCGAGGCCGCACCTCACAAATAAACGCTTAAGGAATATGTTTTGGGCTCAATTTTGAAAAAAATAATACTG
>NW_026267453.1:85312-87852 GCF_000697945.3 Frankliniella occidentalis
TGGCGTTCATATAGCTAGTTGGCTGAGCGATTAGCGAAGCCTATTACTCCGTCTGGTCGGAAAAAACTTTTTCTGTCTGTCAACTATGTGTCTCTGTGTGTGTGTGTCTGGCCGCACGATAACTCGAGGACGAATGAGGCCTGAGCGGCGGCGCTGCTGCCAACATGTGTTGTTAATAAACAATATGTGTTTTTAAAAAACAACATGCGTTGTTAAAAAACAACATGTGTTGCTAACAAACTTAACTACTCTTTCGTTGTTAATTTACATCAGTTTTTTGAACAGTGGACGAAGTTCTCGGAGCCGACACTAGGGGTCGACGGCCCTTGCGGCCAGTTCATGAACATCGTCGGAGTCAGCCAATCAGAGCAAGGGAGCAAAGAGTTCAGGAAGAACTCTTGATCTTCTTTGGGTCTGGTTTGCGTCGGGTTATCGTCGAGTTATCGTACAGACATACAAACACACACGCCAAAACACAAACAAACACACAAATAGAGTAAGACTTTTTCCGTCAATGGAGTAATGAGCTTCGCTTATCGCTCAGCCAATGATTCGAGTTTACAAAATTTTTGGAAGTTTGCGACGATATTTTGTAATAGTATAGCAAAGTGACTCATCGGCTTCGAGTCACTCTTGTATAATATTGGAAAGGGCATTTGGAGTATAATCAGGAACAATTTTAATATATGACAGTAACTATTTGCACCTATCAGTTAGAGGTTATAAATGTGTTTTTTTTTAGCATTGCTCCTGAATCAAAAGCTTTGCTTATTCAAAATACTAGGGAGATGTACGCCAGACCACGTCTCGCGTAACAGGCTTCGCGATATCTCACGGAACACTGTTGCGCTGCGACGCGCTTGGCACACATCTACCTAGGCCTGCGGCACTGACACCCGAGCCGGGTAACGCAAGGCCCGTCAAGGCCCGTCAACTTCCCGTCACTTCGGCTTAGCATGCAGGGTTGTACATTTTTTCGCTTGTTTTCGTCAAAAACTCCCTGTGGCGTCTAAATGGTTTAAGAGAGAGCCAAACGGACGAAATTTTCGTCAGGAGGGCTCTACTTTAATGAGTTATCCCCAAAGAAACTGTAAAAAACCATTTTTAAAAAAGATTATTTGTAGGACCTGTGGTTTTTGATTTTTTGTAAAAATCAAATTTTTGAGCTAGAATGCTCTTCTTCGAACTCGATCTGTCTTTTTATGGTACAAAACGACCCAGAAAATCCCAGGTCGCTAGCTCAATTCGTTCTCGAGTTACCGTGCGTACAGACAGACAGACACACGCGAAACTTTTTCATCATCACTGGAGTAATAGGCTTCGCTAATCGCTCAGCCAATCAGGCTCTCTTTCTCTACCACTGCTTAGATCACAGTTTTCACACTTCCCCAAAATAGCCTTTGGCTTGGCGTGGTCCTTCCCCGAAAGAAGGCTGAGCACCGAGGGGGAAACGACTGTTAAACTTTGTGTCAGCCGGATTACGGATTACCCGGATTACCTCCGGAGTGTCCTCCGGATTACGTTGCTTTTTCTCTAAAATTTTCCCGGATTACCCCCAAATTTCCCCGGATTACCACGGATTTTTTTGAATTTCCTCGGATTACCCCTACCGGATTACCTTTCGGCTGTCAGCCGGATTACCTTAGTCGTTTCCCCCTCGCTGAGCACCGTCTAGGTCGAGGCTGCGTACCGGTGAGGCACACAGCCGGACGGGCGGCGCGGTTGCCAACAACAATGGGTGGTCCAGAGGAGCGCAGGCGTGGGTTTACATTTGTACCAACAGAATGTAGGTAATAAATACAAGCTTTCTTTTCCAGGTCACGTTCGAAAATTTGGACAAGTTAGGAAAGCTCGGAAAAGCTCTGAACCTGGTCATTAACAAGGTTCTTCCTACGATTATTGAAGTAAGTAAAACCTTGCCTTAACAAGTAGGCCCGCCCTTCCGCCAAACGGAGATGCCAGCTCCACTTCGCTGCGCCGGCAACTCCGTTCGGCAGGGACCGGGCCTGCTTGGCCTGCCGGCGGCGATGGTCGGCCTTCGGCCCGACCATTTCAGTCTCGCGATCTCCTGAAATGCATAATCAGATGAGTTATGTGACCGGTAAACCACTTTGCATCTTTGTTTGTCAAACAGTCTTAAAACTTGACTTTTTGCCATTGTTTTTAATTAATCCACCTGTAGGGCCAAAACAGTGAAAGATGCGGTAATTTCAAGGGTAGTTCCTGATGCAGAATGTGTCCTCTGATATTTTAGGGTAGGTGCAACGTGGTCATTTTTGCCGTATTTTCGTCGAAAAAAAACACTCCAGCGCCCTAACGGTGCAAAATAGAGTCTTACGGACAAAATTTTCGTCAACAAGGATCTACTTTTACGAGTTACCCCTTGTAGGAGACCATAAAATAAATACTGTTTTCCTACTTTTTGGAAAAACTCCTATTTCTTTGTTACCCCCTTTCACCCCCTTAGGAGGGGTGGTTGCCAAGATTTGCACCAGGCGTTCCGTTTTCCAGGAGTGACCCCTAAGATATACCCTGAAATT
>NW_026267453.1:88969-90121 GCF_000697945.3 Frankliniella occidentalis
CAGCGAAGTGGAGCTGGCAACTCCGTTTGGCGGAAGGGCGGGCCTGCTTGTTTTAAAATCAGAAGGGCGGCCTAAAAACACGCGCATTCATATTTTTATGAAACCAAAATAGTATAATTAGCAGTTCGGACAGTGATCCTAAAGCATTAGCTTTTAGTTGGGAATACAAATGCATTATCAAATTTTGTTGCAGGCAAGGAAGCCGGTACTCACAGCCTGGGCCCAGGTCACAGCCAAGAGCGTGCTGGACAAGTTCTTAACTGGCGTAGCAGCAGACTCATTACTTCCCCGTGAGATCCACATTGCTACGATTGACCATGAAGCACATGCTATTCTAATGCAGCTTGTCAACTTGGCATTGAAGGCCGGTTTGGCTGCTTAACGTTATTTTTTACTTGCTGGAATGTTAATTGTGGTACAGCTAGAAAAATAAAAAGCTACACAAGGAGCTACTGTCGGTAACAAGACGTCGAGGCTATGATGTATGACACCATCACTGAGATGAGAAAAGGTCACTAATACTTTTTACATGAAATTACTCAGATGAGCCGCGAGTCGACACTACCACTACATACAAAGAGTTGACTCTCGCTTACTAGTTGTCACCGGATAATGTAGGGGTCTGAAAAGGGGGTAATCACTAAGCTTACAGAAACAAGCTAAGTCCGCTCTTCCGCCAAACCAAGTTGCCAGCTCCGCTTCGCTCCACCGGCAAATAGTTCGTACACCTTTCCCCGAAATAGTCCGAAATACAGGCGAAATAAAGACGAAATAGACGCGAAATAGTCGGTGAAATAGTCGCGAAATACCCCTGAAGTACTCCGAAATAGCGCGAAATAGCCTGAAATAATCCAAAATAAGCGAGAAATGGCCGAAATGGCAGGAGAAATAACCGAAATGGCAGGAGAAATAACCGAAATGGCAGGAGAAATACCACGAAATAGTCTGTATACGCTACGAACCCTTGTGATTTCCCCCTCGCCTAGCTTGGCCTGCCGCACTGTAAAATGAAACCGCAACTTTCAATTCGTTTATCTAGATGTACAAAATGTCTCCTTATGCACGGCGACTTTCTCTCTGAGTCCCCCTATAGAGGGCAAGGATAGTCACCGCGCAAAGCGTAACTTTTGTCTCCTTGCGAATGGCGACGAG
>NW_026267453.1:90171-90515 GCF_000697945.3 Frankliniella occidentalis
AGGGTACATTGAAATGTCTCCGTGAGCAAGGTGACAAACGCCCATTTGTTGCGGTTTCGACCCCAAAAGTTGCAGTTTCAACTTACAGTGCGGCGGCTTTCGGGACGGGCCTTCGGTCCCTTTTTCTGATCTTTCATGGTGTAATAAAGCTTCCATCGGAAACCGGACCTTTGGCCCGTTTGAGTGACGGCTCGCTTTGAACCGTCTTTTTGCCAGGTACCTTTGCTGTCTACTTCGTAATCAAAACTCAACAAACGAAGCATTCTTCTTATACGCTGAACATCTTTGGCTGTGTGTGCCGCAGTTTGTAGAAAACATGCAAGTTATGCCAAGTCCCTTCTAAG
>NW_026267453.1:95504-96354 GCF_000697945.3 Frankliniella occidentalis
AGTCCAGTTCTGGGTGCAGAATAATTGTAATATCCCATTTAATGGGGGGGAGGGGGTGCATTTGATCTGGATCCGTTTGATCAGGGTACGGTATTACTACTGACCCCATCCCTGTCTTCACAACTGTATAAATCTAACAATATAGACATTGTTGATTCAGCCATATTTCATGGTTGTCCCTGCTCGACCCTAAAACTTGGTTCTCACAACCATCGGACGGTTGTGATAACTTTTCGTTTTTCTAGGTGTTGAAAAACATTTTACATAATTTGTCCAGTTCTGGGCACAAAGTTGCATCCGGTCTGGATGTGCACGGCAACGTTTCCTTTGTAGGAAGAAAATTGTCCTTTTACATTTTGAGTGCACTGCGTGCACTTGTTTCTGTGCGCTGTGATTTCTGCCACGTTATTCCGCACGCAATGGAACGAACACATTGCTAGCATGCGGGAGCATGACCCAGTAATCGGCTATGTCGTTTATTGCGCAATTCAGCGCCGTGTCGAAGTGCTAACCCCCCTGTCTTGCGTCCGGCACGGACCTCATTGTGGCCTTCGGCTTAAGAATTTATTTAACTGCGCAGTGCCAGAGCTGGTGGCTGGCAAAGTGAGCCTGAAACGTACACCATGCGTCAACTCCTCGTACTTGTCACGAGTTTGCTGGCAAGTGCCCTCGGATTAGGACTACGGTTTGGAGAGTGCCCTACGAAGGACGCTGTGAAACACTTCAATGTATCTCGGGTAGGTCACTCACAAGACAAGTAAATTACGGGTGAGTTTTACTGCTAAGCTATTCTCTCAATGGCTAGGACAACTTTTGTCTATTGCAAGAGGCGTGTGTGTGCACATCTTTC
>NW_026267453.1:102123-103243 GCF_000697945.3 Frankliniella occidentalis
TTAAAGAAATGAACTTTGAAGGCCTCTCACAATTCACAGTTATGTCGTATTCAACTAGGAGGTGTCTCATTTTAATCCCTGCAAAATTCTGAACAGCTTTTGCTAAAGTGACATTTTGCTAACACATATAGTTCGAAAGTTATAACGAAGATTACAAAATAATGACATCATGAAGGACACCAAAACCAAAGTGCCGCTAAAGCATATGTTCATTATTTGTAACGCCGTCATCGGTCAGACCTAAGAGCGAGAGGGTAGGCATCACTCGCTCCGCCACACTGGTGTCTCGGGTGGGTTGCCTAATCATCCGGTCTTGAAAAAAACACAGCATCTGCACATGCAGGATTACGAGGTCATGCTGCACGCTCCCTCCCCGCCGACGCCAGGGCCTTGTCAGCCGCCCCTCGTCCAGAGCCAGGGTCACGAGGTCATGCTGCAGCGCGGCCTGCCCGGCCGGTGCGTCGCCACCGAGTGCACCTCTAGGGTCTGGAGGGCGCCCAGCAACGGCCTCGCCCCACCTCGTCGCGCTGCTGCCAAGCTGCCACTGCGCTACTGAGCCAGTGGCGTAGGCAGATCCGCCTTTGTTGCTCGCGGTACTCGCGCGGCCGTCCAGATCCGCCTTTGTTGCAAGCCGTATTCGCGCGCCCGTGCAGATACGCCCTTTGGTTTTCCGACAAAACTATGGATTTAAGATTTTTTTTCAAGTTTTTCGTGAGTGCGGTTAGAAAGAGGAGGTTTCAATTGATATGTTGGCATAAAAATCTCAAAATCGTCAAATGTTGGTTACGCCCTTGTTCGTCCGTCCGAAACAGATTCGCCCTTGTTCGTCCGTCCTTTTCAGATTCGCCTTTGTTCGTCCGTCCTTTTCAGATTCGCCAGTGTTGCACGGATGCGTCGAAAGCGGCACGAGAGTCAAAAGGTCATTCGGGCACAGTCCAGCTGCCACTATCAACAGTGAGCTGGACTGGGGCGCTCCGTCGTCAAAGCGATGAGTCAGTTGGTTGAGGCGCTGGCTCGGGCCAGCTGGGCATGGGTTCGAGTCCGGTCGCCCCCCTACTGACTTTCTGACTCGTGTGCTGCTAGCCCAACCAGAAATGTCCATATCTGATTCTAGATAAAA
>NW_026267453.1:104448-106205 GCF_000697945.3 Frankliniella occidentalis
ACATGCTTAGCTTAGGCGTCCTGGCGTATTAAAAATTTGTCAGCTTGGCACTTTTATAGAACTCGGTCAGCTATGAAGAAAAAGAGATCGTCTTGCAGCGAAATATACTTTTATATACATTGCAGCTCTCTCACGTTCTAGTTCCTGGGTCAGTGGTACGATGTCGCACACAATATCGACGCCTTGGATTTCTTTGACTACAAATGCGGGAAAGTGTCTCTTCAAAGTGTTGGCGGGAACACCAATATAAGATCAAGCACTGTGAACTCAAGGTTTGTAGTGCGAAGGTAGATGTACGTAAAAGGCTTTGCCAGACCCACGAAGGACTGTGGTGCGGGCATCCAAGTCGAATCGAGGTAAGAGAGAATGATGCAGGCCCGCTAGTGTGTCATACGAATAGGGTATTTCGGGTAAGCGAAGCATCGGAATCGGAACGGCCGAGCGCCGAGCGGCCGCTGGATCCGTCTCAGCCTGCAAACTGCGCATGCGCAGTAGACTCTACGCCGCCCCGCAGCCCTCCCCCCCTCCCCCGCGGATCAACGACACGTAATATGCAACCAGCGGTGGACTGGGCAGTTCCGTTTCCGCCGCTCCACTTACCCAAAATACCCTACTGACGCTAAAGTAGTTTTTAAAACCGGCCGGCCGCGCGGCCCGGGCGGGCGCGACCCATAGCGGGCCACAGCGTCCAGCCGCAGACGGCTGCGGCCCCGGCCCGACATGCGCGTCGATATGAGCTTCGTTCTCGAAAACCAGAAGTCGTATCAAAGTGCGGCAAAAAGGAATGTAAAGTTTAAAGTCAGGCGGAAAATCGGCCTTCTTTATGTAGATTGATAGCTCGTCTCGTAGCATGAGAAAATACGGGTCGAAAAAGCTCTTGTGTGCTCGGATAACAGCCCATTTTTCCAAACGGCCCTGATCGAGTACGAGGCCTTCAATCACAAAAGGAACTATACCATTGTAATCCTCACACTTTCACCTTTATTTTGATGTAAAGGTCGATGAACTTTGTTTTAGTTAAGTACCCAAGAATGCAATTTTAGTTTATGCTGACACACGCTCCGCCCGGCCGGCGGTGCGCTATGGGACCAGTGCTTCTAGCGATCCTGGCGGCCAAAAGGGGCAGTCGCCATCCTCATTAAGCTAGCGACTTGAGATTTTCAGGGTCTTTTTGTACTACTCAAAGACACATTGAGTTCGTAGATGAGCATTCTACCTCAAAAATTGGATTTAAATAAAATTAAAATACAGCAGGCCCCCAAAAAGGCGTTTTTCGAACAACAAAAAAATGGTGTCCTGAGGAGTTACAAATCAAAGAAGAGCCCTTTTCGCTACAATGTTGTCCGGGCTGCTCTTGTACATACCGTGGGGGCACTCTAGAGGTTATTTTTTGCGACATTAAACGAAAATAGTGAGAACCATGCATGCTGGCCCTTATCTTTGTGTACTTATTTCCACTCCTCGACTCGGGTCTCAGCGTCGCAGGCCAAAGTAGATGTAAGCCAGGCGCGGCGCAGCGTAACAGTGTTTCGCTTAATATCGTGAAGCCTGTTGCGCAAAACGTGGTCTGGCGTACATCTACCTTGTTTACTTTGAAGATTAAACCAGTTAAGTTACAATTGCCGCAAATTGTAAATAGCAAGAAGGACAATAGATTGGGCTTCATTTAGCAGTCTGTATCAGTAATATGTCTATAAACGGAGTTGGCAAGAAGTGCACTGTAAAAAACACTGTAATTTTACAGAAAATGTTTAGCT
>NW_026267453.1:107104-107857 GCF_000697945.3 Frankliniella occidentalis
ACGGTTAGATCTTCCCTATCAAAAAGCTTTTTTTTTTTTGCTATCCGTAACTGCACTGGTTTCGGAGTTATGGACGTGATTTTGATCAGAAATAGGGACAAATGAACCTATTTCGGATGAGCTTTGGATCAAGGGCGTGATTTTGCCATCTTGTAGGCACCTTGTAGCTGACAATAGTTGGCTCTAACAGCAATCAAGATTTTGGTCCACAGTCCACGGGGTTAAAAGTTCAAAAACCATCGATTTGTTGTGTATGTTTACTACCGCAGCAGCCCTTCAAATATTCCGCACGCGTGTAGATGTGTTCAATAAGATAGAGATGCGCACATTTCCAAACAGAAGGACGGGAAACTAAAGAAGCGATCAGTCGATGTTGCCTGCGTTCGCCACCAGACAGCGTTCCAAACATTGTGGAAACAGTGTGTAAATAAATGTCTATAGTCTCTAACGTTATCGGAATTTGAAGAGTTTTAGATTTTTCTGAATTAGGACGGTTATCCTCACATCGTCGCATGTTGTTTAACGTTAACATTTGACACACAGTTTGGCGCTAGCGTTCAGTTACATTAGATCGCGGTGATGGTACACAACGGCCTCTCACCTGGGTCCAGGGTGTGTTGACCTGTCACCCTGAATTTCTGCCTGTCCTCTCGTGAGAAACGAAGCATCAGGCACAGCAATTTTGAAACTATTGTCAACTATCCAAGTTGACAGGACAGTGTCACTTACAATCAAAATACATATGTATTAAAA
>NW_026267453.1:107907-108268 GCF_000697945.3 Frankliniella occidentalis
TGTTCAACAGGTGGTGTTGAACCTCGAACGACCTCCCCCTCCCCTCAACTGGCATTAAGGGGGGACCTTTCGTCCCGGACTCTGAGAATGGCATAAAGGTAACTTAGGATGAGTATCCGCGCTCCGGTTATCGTCACGGTGTATTGCTGTTTCTTCGCAAAAAGTTCACGCATCCCCCAAAAGATAGTGCTAGTTTCGGTACACTTCCAAAAACACAACGCAGGCTTGTGGTAATTTCCGAATGCATTGCAGAGATAGGCTTTGGGTGCATTTCGTCGACTTTTGTGGTGCCGAATTGTTTCGCGCAGGGTATACCTGCTGAGGACCGCTGGGCAGGGGATTACCGGCAGCGGGGCGGGGG
>NW_026267453.1:108318-108840 GCF_000697945.3 Frankliniella occidentalis
CACCGTTTAGGCGCTAGAGTGCATTTTTTTCGATGAAAATACGGTAAAAATGAATATGCTGTACATACAGATGTACAAGGAGGCGTCAAATCGTAAAATGGCAGAGGGATGATTCCGCCAAAACAGCACTTTGTGGATCGGGAGCTACCCTCGGATTAACTGTATCTTTAACCGTATAGGAGCTGGAGGTAAATGTGTTTAGAACAATGGCAAAAAGTCAAGTTTTAATACTGACAATACCTGCTGAAAACTCCACTTGGTCATTTTTTAAATTAACTTCCTTTTGCTCCTTTTCAAAG
Organism: Frankliniella occidentalis; assembly: GCF_000697945.3. Classification (NCBI taxonomy): domain Eukaryota; kingdom Metazoa; phylum Arthropoda; class Insecta; order Thysanoptera; family Thripidae; genus Frankliniella; species Frankliniella occidentalis. The sequence goes on from NW_026267453.1 coordinate 108,618, forward strand.
CAGAAGGGTAGGGCGTGTTCACGGTTTTTGCATAGTAACGGTCTTCTCTTACGTCCTATGAGCAATCTTCAGGGCCGCACGCACGGAGCAGTTTTACTCAAAAGCGTTAACAATTCTTGCTAACCATAAACGAACCTGTATAGTTAAGAAAATTTTCTATTTCATTGTTTCGAGCAATATTTTTTGAATATCGAAGTTTGCGCCGCGTCATAGCGCCCTCTCA
>NW_026267453.1:113580-113919 GCF_000697945.3 Frankliniella occidentalis
AACCAAATTCCCCTAAAAACGGACTTTTTTTCAGAGGGAAAATCTCCGATAGTTTTTATCGCACAGAGAAAATAAAAACGGTTCCGAGCAGAGGAAGGCTGTGCAGATGTCGTCTGCTTAGCCCGAAAGTGGTGCGGCCGGATGTGAACCTAATTTCTCTCAAGAGAAAATTGGTCTTACTTTGAACACCCTTTGACCACTTTCTTCGAACATGATATTAAATCCATTAAGCAGACGACATCCGCGCATCTTTCCCCTGTAGGATTCTATGCTTGAATTTCTGATCTGACGGATGGGCTTCCTAATCTTCTGCTTATAAAATACGGTGTTTTGCTATTT
>NW_026267453.1:114603-114972 GCF_000697945.3 Frankliniella occidentalis
CCCCTGCCGAACGGAGTTGCCTGCGGAGCAAAAGTGAAGCTGGCAACTTAATTTGGCGGAAGGGTGGGCCCTGCTTGTTCATACATATTTCTAATTTGTGGCTTCTGTACATGACATTCAGAAAACGCTGTTGTTACACTGGAAACGCAAGTGTGTGAATGTGGCTCACTTGTAGGTGTATAATATCCATATCCATTCGCACACTTAGAGGGATAAAGGTGTGATTTTTTCCTAGAAAATTCACACGTTTTCTCCTCTAAGAGTATGAATGGATATTCACACACCTACAAGTGTGCGACATTCACACACCTACAAGTGTGCGACATTCACACACCTACAAGTGTGCGACATTCACACACCTACAAGTGT
>NW_026267453.1:115457-116022 GCF_000697945.3 Frankliniella occidentalis
CACCTACAAGTGTGCGACATTCACACACCTACAAGTGTGCGACATTCACACACCTACAAGTGTGCGACATTCACACACCTACAAGTGTGCGACATACACACACCTACGTTTCTACTGTATGTTCCTTGTGTGTCAATGAATGACACAGGGAAAGTGTTGGTGGAATCCATCCACACTGTGAGAAAAAACAACAAAAAATGAACAGACAAGAGCGGCAATTATTTTCTGGACGTGTCCGTACCCCGAATATAGTTTTACGGTCGAACCAAAACGGTTGTTCCGGGTTGTTCCACACCTTATTTCTGGGGTGCGGAGGAACCGAACCGTATGACGTATTTAACGGGTATGAGTGGTAATTATTTTCGGGACGCGTCCGTACCATAAATTTAGCTACAAGGTCTACCTCAAACGGTTCTTCCGTACCTCTGTTCTGAAGTTTTCCATAACGGAATGTCTGTTGCCAGTCCCGTACGTCGCCCCCATGCAAGAAAGTCCGTTCTACGACGGTCGCCCAGAGAATGTCCGATCTACAAGCGTCGTTTGGAGAATGTTCGATCTGCATTAG
>NW_026267453.1:116418-117084 GCF_000697945.3 Frankliniella occidentalis
ACGGTGGCTTATGACTTTTGGTCGGCCATGTGACACTTTTTAAGTCCTTCATTCAGCGAAGGTAGGCAACACGCACGTCACATAACCCTGTTACTAAATACCACCACATCCAAGGCTTTAGTGGCAGTTGTGTCACCGGAATCGTATTCTAATGGCAAAGAAGGGCGTAGCCTAAAGTAAGGGAAGGTGGGGTGTTTTTGGACACGGGGTACATTGGGACAGTAGCAATCTCATCTATTTCTAACAGTATTTACATGCTGAAAAAAATTGACAGATTGCCCATGTGAGGATATTGCATGATGGCATCAGTTTTGGGACGATTGCACATCATGTCCGATTTACAGAAAATATCAAACAACGATGAGCTCAAAAATCTGTTGAAAGTATGATACCCTCTTATTTTAGTTTGCAATTTTCTAGGCGAACTGAAATGCGATAGCAAATCGGGCAAGTGGCTGGTCGGTAGGTAGTTCTTTACGACACATTAAGCAAGTAAGGACTTTAAGTTAAATCCCAAAACACCTAAGAAAAGGAAAGGAATCATGGGGAAGGCGATCAAGTGCACATTGGGACGGCTCATCAAAAGATGTAACACTTCAAAAAAATCCAAAATTGTCTCATTTGCGGTATGTAAGTTGTGCATTTCACAGAAAAGCGCGTCAACTG
>NW_026267453.1:123844-125423 GCF_000697945.3 Frankliniella occidentalis
AAATCTTTCATGGTGGTGGTAGGTGTGTCTTGGTCCGAAGATTTTATAATCCGCACCGTTTTTCCATATTATCAAAACTACGGAATTCACAGGACGTTTTCTCTAAAAATCGTCCCCATTTAGGGACAATGACTGTCCTCTTTGGTCTCTGTCTACAAACATCAGACTGGTCTTCACATTGGAAGCAGCGTTTCAAATGAAATCTATGGATTTGTAAAAATCATAATAACTTCACCATCGCTGCTGTAATTTTGCAGCTCCGCCATTATTTTACAGTTGTGTCAATAAACTTTCAGGTCCAGCAATACATTTTAATTATAGCTCCTGATCCAAAATCACGTATCACGGATGAGGTTGTAAGATCCTGTAAAATTACAACACAGTTCTTACAGTGTGGATCTGGCAACTCTGTCTGGCGGCCGGCACGGTGGGCCTGCCTGTTTGCAATAGGAAGCTCATCTCCATTATTTACTCAACTTACCTTTCTCGATTCTATGTGGCACTATGAACTAAGGTCCCTATCCTAAACCATTCACGAGATACTGTGCAGTTCAACGCCAAATTTGTGCTCGATAGCGTTAAGTGTGTGAAATGTTTGTACAACTAGACAGTTTCTTGTCGATAGAACGTTGGTGGAGACAATAATCGATGGGTCTGCGCGTCAGGAGAGCTCCGACGACGGCAAATTTAACGTCCAGTGGAACGTCAGGTCTCCCATCCGTAAGTATTGTCTGGGTTGTTTCTTGTAGAGATCATCATAGGTGCCCGACGCAAAAGGATTTGTTTGCTTTTGGTATGCTTTTGGTATGCTTTCTGTATGCTATCGGTTCGCGGAGGGTCGCGCTCGGTGCGCCGATTGGTCGCCGAGGTTCGTCAGGCTCCTGAGCGACGTATCGCCAAGGATCACCGGAGGTTCGCGCCGGAGCGACTTATGCCCGCCATCGGGTAGCTGTATGCGCTGACAGAGCGTACTGAGTATGCATTCAGGTCGCTCCGAGACGAACATGAGCGACCCCAGTACGCTTTTGATTCGCCTGGACAACCCGCCGTCGGCGGGTATTTTACCTTCCCAGGAAACCCCGGCTGGCGCTAATCCCTAGACCGGCGCACTTGCCAGCAGAAGAGGGGACAGATGGGTTGGCCCCGGGACGCTCGAAGTACCTGAGGGCTCGCTAGCAGTGCACACTTTGCAGCTGGACATCACGATCACACCAGTCTGAGAGTGGGAGCCGCAGAGGGAGAACGTGTGTGTGCATGTAGTCAGAGCAGCAGCGCACTGCGGGTGTGCGATTTTACTAGCATCTTTAGTGCTCAACTTGTCCGCAGTTGCAGATATTTGACGCTGGATTGTCGACTTAGAGGACCTGCCCGCAGAGCAGTCCATGTTGCTTACTTTTTGATAACTAGTGTTCAATATTTGCACACCACTAAGTGGGCAGCTCAGTTAAATACCATGCAATGTGCAAAATCATCATTATGGAATATTTACACACTTGTTTTACCAGTGTTATGAATCAAATGTGCGTTTAATTATGCAGTTTTTAATACGGCAGTGTGAATAATTTTTCAAATGTGCAAT
>NW_026267453.1:127238-127610 GCF_000697945.3 Frankliniella occidentalis
TAAATGACCTTTAAGAAGTCCATTTTAACTATAAAGGTTTATTTGCGCTGGTTTTAACCGTAATTCCAGAACTGGTTCCAGTGACGATTTCCTTTATTCTTCTTGAAATAGGCACAGTGGGAACAATATATTACAAGTCATGCCCAAAGTCTGCATAGTTCGAAAGTGAAGAAAATGCAATGCTTTTCCTTGTGCTATTTCTATTTCCTTCTTATTTCCCCTTTTTACTCATTCTTTACCATCAACCTACACCTTCTCGGTGGTGAAAGAACGAGTATTCTTCTCAGTGCAGTGTAACACTAAACATGATTCCATATTCATCTCAGAACATAGAATACCTACAAACCTAACACTTATACAATTTGAAACTGG
>NW_026267453.1:132050-132978 GCF_000697945.3 Frankliniella occidentalis
TATAAAAATTCCTCTCGACTACAGCGTAGGCAACGCCTGCTTTGTTAAACAGAAATTACATAGCCGCGTTTTTCAAATTTGTTGCTTTGTGCGCCGTTTGCTGTGAGGTTGTACGCACGAAAGTTCCTCGGTTACGAATAAGACTCATTTTAAGTCCCACGCATCAGCAAACATCGCTCTTGCACTACAACAAAGATCATGTTGCTGTATAAATCATTCGGGTTAAGCTGAAATGCAGAAGAATGCAGGGTACAAGAAAACGGGAGTCTCAAAATTAAAGCATTGCGACTTCCGATTTCTGCTTCCCCGCATTCCTCTGCAATAGGGTATATCGCTGCAAGCCAGCCGGAACTTAAAGAAGAAAAAATTGACTGCTCGAACTGCTTTCCTCTGCGCGCACATTGGCTCACCGCCACACCGACGCCATCGTTGACCAATCAGCGTTCAGGAGGAAACAGATCGGGTAGTCATGCTTTTCTTTTTTAGGTTCCGGTTGGCTTGCAGCGGAATACCCTATTCAGCTTTACCGGGATGCTTTATTCGGGCAAGTCAAGTGGCTCCATATTTTACAGTGTAGGGGCTGGTGTGTACTTTACTGGTGAACAATATTAACCTGTGAGCACTAAGATAGTACAGGACTGAAACTGGACAAGTCGGGCAAAAAACAGCTACTTTAAGTTTAAAATCTAGATGCAAATTAAATCAAGAAAGAGCCCCCTACATCAACCTACGTACTTTTATTGTAGTTCTTTTAAGGTGTAACATGTCTATAGTTGGACATAACTGTGTGCGCAGGAGGTTTTAAAGTAGTGAAATTTCAAAAAACATCTCGCGCCTAAAGTAACGTGTAGGTATAGACGTAGTACATCTAAAAACAACCGCAATAATCTAACTTAGAGAGCTATATCTCAATTTAATCAGCATTTCG
>NW_026267453.1:134618-135452 GCF_000697945.3 Frankliniella occidentalis
CTTGCCTAACACGTCTGTGGTCAAACCGTACCTCCTACAGAAGAGGTACAGGATGCACCGTACCAAACCCGTACATCATACAGAATAGGTACAGGTGCACCGTATCAAAACTGTAGCCATGATGTTGCTGTACCCTTACAGTATATCTACAGGTATGCTGTTTGTAATTTATTGTATGAGGATTGGGTCGGGAGTTGACCGCCATCTTCAAAGTTCAAAAACAGTTGCATTCCTAGGGACTGCGACAGGCAAGGCGCTGCCCGGCTGGTCATCGGCACCTCTGGCGTAAGACTTATCTGGCGTGACGTATCATCAGCAAGAGCTAACTAGCGAGTCAATCTCCAGGCCAGTGACGCTGTGGGTATGGTACAGAAGAAAGATGTTGTTTTTGGACTACGGTTTGCCTGTAGTGTATCCTATACATCAAAATATGGCGTACGGTTCCGTACTGTGGCGATCCGTAGTCAAAATACTGTAGTATCTGCTGTAGTTGGGTACGGTATTTTTAACAGTGATGAAACTTTATAGCGAGCCCGGTTGTTAAACCTATTTGTTTCAAATACTATGTATCTAATATTTAATCACGGGGAAAATGTAAGAGTTGCACTGCTATTAGAAATACAGACAAGTCCGTATTTTTCGCCCGCCCTTCTGCTTTTAAAAAAGCATAAAAGCGGGTTTATGCAACCGCTCTCGTGTCTGTCTGTCTGTCCGTCTGTCGTCCGTGTAAGAAAGAGGAAGGAGATGAGCTATAGGTCTGCAAATTTCACGGTATCTTAGGCGTCACTCCTGGACAACGAAACGCCTGGTGCTAATCCTGGCAACCACCCCTAA